>NC_000071.6:14637500-14937500 GCF_000001635.26 Mus musculus
TACAAAAGTAAGTATTTTTATTTATACTTTATTTACCTCAGAGTATTAGACATTTTTATATATAAAACATTTTTAAGCATAAAGTAAAATATAAATAGTCTCTGATTTCTATCTATGGAAACTGATTGAAGGTGTAAACTGAGCTGTGTGTCACTGGCATTTAATATGCTCTGTGCCTCTGGTGAATCCTTGGGTACTATATAATAGACAGATATATAGAGATAGAGATAGAGATAGAGATAGAGATAGACATAGACATAGACATAGACATAGACATAGACTGTTTATATAAAATATTATATTAAATACAAAAAACCTTTTTATTTTTGGTTGTTTACTTCTAAGTGTGTTAATGTGAGTAATAGAGCTTTAAATCGTTATTGTATCACTGAAATATTATTTTGCCCTTGCAACTTTTTTCTCTATTAAATGTAAATTGTTCATTTAATTGAATTATACATAAAATATAGCTAAATATAATAGATTTCCTTGATAATAAAATTATGTTTGAATTCTTTGGTATTTTTTTATTTAAATTATTTTCTCTAAATTATTTTAAATGTAAAGACAAATAATGACTCATTAACTTGTTCTATTTTATACTTAAATAAACTGAACTTTCATTCAATAGAGTTTAAGATATATTTTTAAAATATTTATGTATAGTTCATATGACTAGATTTATATAGAATCTTAGGCATTTCTGTTTAAGAACAGTGTCAGGTTAGACCTTTTATCATTTTCACAAATTCCTGAGAAAACATATGGAATATAGAAAGTATTTAAAGGTCCAGAGGTTTCATTCAATGGTCAGTTGACTTCATTTTTATTGGCCTATGATGAGACAAAACATGCAGGTAAAAACGCAGGAAATCCAAAGATACTCATATTTTGTGACCACTGAGTGGGAAGAAAATGACAGAAAATGACCAGAAAAAAATGATATAATTCGGAACCTACACTTGATGATGAATGTCCTAAATCTATCTCTCAATACTTAATTAAATTAATTAATCCATAATTCAGTCCTCAGTCCTTATCCAACCACCTCCCCAAATCACCACATCTGAGCACCATGTGTATCAGGGACAAAAACTTTATACTTCAGACCCGAGAAATATCAGATCTGCTTTTTACTTACTTACAGTGGAAAGTTAAAAAATCAGGTAAATAATAGGAAGCAGCTTTATGCCCAAGCAATCATCTTAATATGAGAGTCTTAGGGGCCTTCTATCCATCAGCCGAGGTTCTATGCTGAAATATAGCTTTCTTTGAGAGCTCTTAAATGTTTTGCTATTTTAGAACAGGTGTATCTGGACTTATAAAATACCATGTCTTCTCAGTTACATCACAGAGTTTTCTAGTTTATTTTGCTCTAATTCAAACATACATTTGAAAAGAAAGCTGTTGCACATCATATAAGAAGGGGACCATCTGAAAAAGGATTCATGTAAAGATTTTAGTGAGTTTTCATGATATTGTAATGATAATGATAGGCTTAAAATAAACAAACATAAACAGCTTTCTGATTCCAGGGGTCTTTTCCAAATTGTTGTGGAGATGTTATAACTTTCCTTCTGTATCTTTCTTACTGTAGCTACAATTGGCCTCCAGATTTTATTTAAAAAAAAAACTTAAGTTTAGCAGCTGGTAAATTGTTAATCATTATATTCAAATGTATATAAGAAACAATTATATTGCATTTAACATTTATTTCTCTTTTTTTGAAGAGCAATGCTACATTTTTTTTCTTACTGTATTCATTACTTGGCTATTGCTATGATAACACAAAGTGATCAGAGTAACATATACAACAGAGTTTTTAATTGGGCTTATAGTTCTTGATCACGAGGGTCCATGATTGAGGAGTAGAAAGCATGGCAGCAAGAACAGCTGAAAGCTTACATCTTAAGCGACAAGCATGAGGAAGAATGCCCACTGGTATGAGCACAGATTTTTTGAAACCTCAAGACTAACCTCAAGAACATGCCTCCTTCAACAAGGCTTTAATTCTTAATTTTTCCCAAATATTTTCATCAATTGGGTACCAAGTGTTTAAACACATAAGCTTATAGAAGGTATTTTCATCAAAATTACCACCCTGACCTAAATAGGCTCTATTCAAACACAAAATTATATTTTCAATTATGTTTAAGCATATGGATCTGCATGTGGGTATGTACACATGGAGTTGAAAGTGATATGCTAGCCTATTACTCTTGAAACTTCCTAAAATATATACATTCACATATATTTAAAAGTGTTTAAAAAGAGTTACCTGATAATAGGGGAATGGTGCTCCTACTAGATACCATAGATTAACAAATCAAAAGCCTAGTTCTAGAGTTGGGTTACTTCTGTAGTTATTAGACAGTGAGATCCCATAAATTTCCAAACACTACAGGCTGTTGTCAATACTCTTGGTTACCTTCCAGAACTTGGTGCTAAGACCCTGTTTCTGAAAACACTACTTATTGAAGTCATGGCTAAATCAAGTGGATGTTACCTGGAAAGTTTCTTATTATTGGTTTTCATAGTGCTGATAGATACTTTGCAAATGACCAGAGAAGTAGAATAATCATCCTTCTCTGTGTGTGAACCCAAACCCTGCAGGCTACAACAATGAGTGGACTGGCAATACAGACCCACTTGTGCAATAGTGGCACAAATGAAATGGGAATAACCAGCCACTTCCTGATTTAATTTAAGGCCAGCTCTACAAATTGAAACTCATACTTACCACCATTCTTATTGCCAAGAATCTGTGGCTAAATTCTGTGGCTAAGTATGTCATAGTTCTTAGAGGAGCTGTGCTGCAATTGCTCTATTCAATGGATACGGCACTGAAGCAACTTCTAATGACAACTTTACATGTAGAAAGGGAAATGATCTACCCATACCAGAGAAGCTACTTTTATCAATAGATAACTATTAACACAGATTCATCATTGATCCACATGAATAAATGCTGTTGAACATTCATCAGTTAAGAGGACATTAGCTGATGTCCCCTTAACTGATCACATGCCATTTCCCTAAGGCTCAGGGGTTATTAAAAAAGGTGTGTGTGTGGGTGGGGAGATTATAAGAGCCATAGGTAGTGAATGGTTACAAGTTAACAGTGTTGTCTGGACATAACAGGGAAGTTGTTCCTCCTAATTAACAGCAGTTGAGATAACATGCACAATGTCTGTACAGAGTCTGTTTAGACCAATTTTGAACCTGGAAAGAGGATGTTCCACCCTTTGTTAAAAAGCTTTTGATAGGTGGTAGCAATTAATAGAGAAAAAAGCAGTTCTTGTTAAGGATATAGCCCTTAGTGGGTTAAGTGACCCCCAACTGAAGGACACAAACCCAAAAGGATATGAACAGGACAAAGTACACTTGATGGGTTAAAAGAAGAAAGAAGGATTCAAATTTTGGTGGTAGGGAAAAGTGAATACATCTGGGAGGAATAGGGAGAGGAGTGAATATGATGAGACATATTGTATAAAAGTTTCAAAAAATAAAAATGTGAGAAAAATAACAAAATAATAACTGTAAGCAGTTTACCTGCGAACCTAAGGGCATCAGAAATGAAAAGTCATTGCAAGTATCCCATACTATAAGCTACTTTGAATACTTTAAAAAGTCAGTTTGTTTATTTTTCCATATTTTGTCTAAATAGTTCCAGTACTTGGTAAATGTGAAGGTTTGGATTTGTGTTAATATATTGCCACATACACTGACAATTTTAATCAAACATTTTTTTAAATTTTAATTCCCTATGAATATGTGTAAGATACCAAAGCAAGAAAGTAGAATGACACTCCTCTTCTCTTCAATACATGCCCTTATTCCACCACCAAGCAGCTCTCTCAAGGTGATATCAGGACATGAGCCCCAACCCTAGTTTGCCTAAATATTAAAACATATGGCTTTTCATAATTGCCTGTGTGGAGTTAACTGCTTTCCAGGTGCTCATGCCAGAGAAACTCAGCAGCATCCTGCGGTCAGGTTTCCCTAAACCTTGTCCAAAATAAGTACCCTGGCATTTTGCCTGATGAATGTTCACTCCTTTGAAAGTATTGGCCCTCTCAAGTGATACAGAACACAAGGAGTATAGATAATTTTGTGTGCTCTACCTTTATACTGTTAAATTTGTTTGTTCTGATTTGATCTTTGGTTGTATACTACCATCTTCTTATTTATACTATTTTGAAAAATATAGCTATACATGGCATCGATTTGTGCTATCTCTTAGAATTCATTTCTCATCACCTATCATACTAGTTGGAGCAGTTTCAGTAATTTGTAGGGAGAGTGAAAGTTGGAATAATAGGTGTACCATTCCTTCAGCTTTACTCATAAAAACATGATCAGCTTCATACTAGTTTTTCTTAAACGCCTCAAGAATCTTTGTAACTTGTTTGCATTACAAAACAAAAGATAATCATGAATGTTCCAAAAATTGTGTTCCTTGAACAGCTTTAGAAGCCACAAGAAACAAGCACAGAGGAGGGGCCAGTGGTTCTTTCATGGTATTTCCAAATACAGAGAAAAATCGCGTTATATTTAACTAAGACAGCACAAGCTTTAGCATCCAGCTGTGAAGAACACTTAACAGAGCAATTGATTATAAGACCATAGCACAGTGGCCAATAATTCAGTGTCTTTCAGTAACAGTATCTCTGAAGTTACAGCATGATAACAGTTCCCCAATCCCTGACTACAATTCTGAGTTCATATTTTTTTCTTTTAAAAATTTCTAATCTTTGACTTAAATCCAGAACATGTTAAAGCAGTGCTCTGCCCCTGAGCTAGACTTAGCTGTTTCTTTATGAGTACATATTCTGCCTTCCAAACATTAAAAAACACACCCAACATTTGACTTAATTGAAAGGAAAGGACAGCTTTGGTATCAACATAGAAAATTATTCTGTTTCAAATAGTTCAAGAATAATTTTTAACAGAGGTCAGAATTAAACGATTTAAACAAATATGTTTCTTCAGTTCTTAGTGTTTGAGAAGGAACACCTTGAGACTTAAGTAATCATTATAAACGAAAGCAAATTCTTCACACCAAAAAGGATCCTTTGAAATGTTCTGATTCAGTATCAATATTGAGAATATTTTTCTCACTGAATTTTGTATAGTAATATAGCAATGACTATTGTACTGGCTAGTTTTGTGTCAACTTGACACAGCTGGAGTTATCACAGGAGCTTCAGTTGAGGAAATGCCTCCATGAGATCCAACTGTAAGGCATTTTCTCAATTAGTGATCAAGGGGGAAAGGCCCCTTGTGCGTGGGACCATCTCTGGGCTGGTAGTCTTGGTTCTATAAGACAGCAGGCCGAACAAGCCAGGGGAAGCAATCCAGTAAAGAACATCCCTCCATGGCCTCTGCATCAGCTCCTGCTTCCTGACCTGCTTGAGTTCCAGTCCTGACTTCCTTGGTGATAACAGCAGTGTGGAATTGTAAGCTGAATAAACCCTTTCCTCCCCAACTTGCTTCTTGGTCATGATGTTTGTGCAGGAATAGAAACCCTGACTAAGACAAATTGGTACCAGCAGAGTGGGGTATTCCTATGACAACCTGAACATGTTTTGGGGAGGACTGTGGAAGGACTTTGGAACTTTGGGCTTGAAGATCCATCCGTTGTTAAGAGCTCTGTCAGATGTTGTGTAGGAGCTTGGAAGATAATGTTGAGAACACTGCAGAAGATGGAGGTCTGGTTTGTGAAATTTCAGAGGGAAAATTAAAGACTCTTTTCAGGGCCATTGCTGTTTTGATTGTGAAGATTCTGTAGTTCTGGTTAGCTGGGGCTGAAGAATCAGCTGTGATTAACAAGATACCAGAACTACCAAAGCAAAAACTTTGCATTACTGGGACTATTGATGCTGGTTAGCTGGAGCTAAGAAATTAGCAGTGATTAAGAAGAGACCAGCATAATTGAGTGACATCTTATGGGAAGTATTTTCTGAAAGCACAAAGAGGCTGTGTTCCAGAGATGGCCAAGGTTGTACTCCTGCTGCAGCGGGACTTGGTAATATGTAAGGGTCACCCAGGTGATACTGGTTTTGAAGGCATGAAGGGGTCACACAAAGCAGCTGAGGCTTGGTACTGTGAGAGGCCATGGAAGGCCATTGGTGAAGGTGCAGCCTCAGTTGCAATTGAAGGCCCAGGACTGAAGGGGTCATGCAGTGTTTGGGAGATGCCAGTACCATGAGATGACCACCAAGAGCAGCAGCAGCAGAGTACAGGCATCTGGAGCCTAGAGGATGACGCCTGGCTGGAGAAGTGACCCAAGCCCTTGGAGGAGCCCAGAAGATCGTGAGTTGGATCCCAGACATTGGACGGTTGGAGATTGACTTTTGCTTTTGATTGTGACTGTGCCCTGATATTTTCCCTCTTGAAGGAAGAAACTGTTCTAGTGGAGCCCACAGTTGAGACTTTTAATTGTAAAAAGACTTTGAGTTTTAAAAGAGATAGATATTTTAAAGAGATTGAAATTTTAAGACTATGTAAAGACTGTGGGATGTTTAAAATTATTTAGATCTTGGAGATGAATAAGAATGTAAGGGTTGAGGCTTACTAGTGATGTTTTTGTGTGTCAAGTTGACAAGGGGTCAATTGTACTGGCTAGTTTTATGTCAACCTGACACAGCTGGAGTTATCACAGAGAAAGGAGCTTCAGTTGAGGAAATGCCCCCATGAGATCCAACTGTAAGGCATTTTCTCAATTAGTGATCAAGGGGAAAAGGCCCCTTGTGGGTGGGACCATCTCTGGGCTGGTAGTCTTGGTTCTATAAGAAAGCAGGCTGAGCAAGCCAGGTGAGGCAAGCCAGTAAAGAACATCCCTCCATGGCCTCTGCATCAGCTCCTGCTTTCTGACCTGCTTGAGTTCCAGTCCTGACTTCCTTGGTGATAACAGCAGTATGGAAGTGTAAGCTGAATAAACCCTTTCCTCCCCAACTTGCTTCTTGGTCATGATGTTTGTGCAGGAATAGAAACCCTGACTAAGACAACTATGTACATTTATTGTGGATATTATGGGATAGTTGGTTACATTCCAGAAGTTCATCTTGACGCTCACCTAAGAGTCTTTAGTTTGAGCCTGCAAACCACAATAATATCAAGGAAAAGATATACCCAAGGGTTTAAAAGTGGCAGTTACATTTCCAGTAACAAGTACCCAGGCCCATTGTACTTAAGGCCCATTCAATAGGTGGCAGTTGATATCTAGTCCCATAAACTAGCAACTGTGTGTGGTAAACTCATAGAACCCAGAGAGAAGCTTACTACTGACTTTTCTAGAGCAATACAGTCTCAAACTCATAGCTAACTATAGCTCTCCCTCTTCATCAAAGAAGCTCCTTTTCCAACAAATGCTGGCTTACACAAGTAGTCAAAACATGAAGAATAAGTGATCATGGAGTACCCTTCTGCAACTGGTATATCAACAGCACAATATGTATACCTAAAGCTCATGGAACATCATTGATAAGCGGGGGAAAGTTCGTAAGAGCCAGAGAAATTGGACACTTGCTGCAAGATAGTTACTCAATTCCATATGGTCAGCTCTAAACATGTGCATATGAGAATCGATGAATAGATTCAGAAGATGCTCTCTCTCTCTCTCTCTCTCTCTCTCTCTCTCTCTCTCTCTCTCCCACTCTGTGTGTGTGTTTATGTAACAGTAGTGATTGTAGAAAGTCATGATTCTAAAGGGAGAGAGAAAAGAGGGAAGAGTTGGAGGATGCAAGGTAGGACCCATAAATAAAGGGACTACTCACTTTTCATCTATCTAAATCGCAACAGAAAGAAGATTAAACTAAATACAGCCAAATGCTAAGGTGTAAGAGTCTATGTTTTTCCTATTAGCTACCTAAATTCATTTATGTTTGCAAGTAGACACATTCAGGCTGACCTAATACCACATTCAACGTGGTTTTAGAATTGGTATAACAAAATTATCTTCACTGTTTTTCAGAAACAAAAAAGAATATATAGATTAAATGTAGTTGCAAAACTATTTTTTTTACAAAATTAGCTTTAGATTATGTGATTAGCATTGTTTTCCCCAAAACCTCATTCCATTGACCAATATAAAGATGTGCTTCATATTTTTGAATTATAAATAATTATTTAACATAAATGTTCATAAATATCCATATATTTGCATTTAGGCTAAAATCATTAAAATATCAGCTTTACCCCATGCTATAAAGTTTATGCTAAGACCATATTATTTATTAGTTAACAAATCTTAATATAAAATCCATACTAAGCCCCAGTGAAATATTTAAAAACTTGCATACTTGCAAGAAAAAAGGATAAGGCAGGTCCAGAGCCAGATGTCACATTTCCAATCTAGAAGTAAAGAATAATTATACCAAAATAAGACCATGTCCTGATGAGACAAAGCTTAGCTAAATCCCATAGCTTCATTTCCAGTATTTGAAAGAGAATAATGAGATAGATCCCGAGCACTCGTCAACCCTGTTCCTTCAGCTTTGCTGGCTGTAACCTCATTCAGGCTGAATTTTCAAGCTGTGATCATGTTCCTTTGCCAGGAATACCTGGATGATGGCTTCTCTAAGTCCTTTGGATGTCTATTAAAGCTTTGGCTTCATTCTCAGTACCCCAGTTCTTGACTTACCAAGCACTGCTTCAGAGATGATGACCCTGAATAATGTAGTATGGTTTCCTAAGCTTATATCTCAGCGGAAGCCTCTGTTACTCAAAATTCCTTGCATTCTGTATTCTACACAAGAGTGTATGCACAATACTTATGCTGCCCACTAGGAAGATCTTTGCTTGTAGTCTCTTTGTGCCATCTACCTTAAGTAGCAGAGATACGCAGTTTACAGAAGAACTTTATTCTCAAAGCCGTTGAAACAAATGTACACGTTTGCATCTTCATATATGCAATGCTTATTAAGGAGTCTGGCTGATTCCTGAGATGGCCACCTTGCTACTTATTTATAGTATTAGTATACATAATGTGCCTTATTTTTAATTAATGCTATCTACAACTTCCATCTTGATTTCATTTTTAAATATGTTCCTTTTCTAGAGGTATTGAACAATTTTCAAGTCTTCTTACTCTGCTCCTCCTTGCTCTGGCCCCCAAGTAACTTTGAATGTAACCAGCAACATCTAGGCTGGTGCTTGCATTCTGTGATTTCTTAGAACTTTCCTGATAAGTAAACAGCTCTTTTCCTATTAACTTTATCCTGCCACCATGCACCAGGTTGTGGGGGAAATCTTTCCTGTGATTTTGGAACAGTGGCCTCTAATCCTCCATCTGAAGCTTATTAGCATAGCTTTTCTGTACACATTTCTCTCTGTGTTCTCCTCTGAGCCCTCATCAGAATCCCTCCTTAAGCTCTGCTTACATACAGAATTCTTAGCTTTTGTCTCATTCTTGTTTCATGAGCTCTTCCAAACCTTCCCCAAGTCTTTTTACATCTAGCTTCCAAAAGCTTTGCACATCACCAAATATATTCTAGAAGTAACCCACTTCTTCGGTATCAATATTCTGAGTTGGATTTCCATCATTCTAACAAATATTTCAGATAATCAACACCCTTCCCTACCCTCTCCATATAAATCCTTTGCCTCACCTTTGGAATGTCTAACCCACCAAGAGCTAGCCTCAGCGTTTGTAGTGAGGCTGGTAAAATATGGCAAACCCAGGTGGTAAGCAAAACCCCTGCAGCATAGCCAGAAAGTAATAGTGAGAACGCAGGAGCCTAAGGTGTTAAACATTCTGAGTCTACTTGTGGATTCCCTCTCCTAAATATTCTCATTAAGTCTTCTTATGTATTCCTTAATTTCTTCCATTTTCTTATTGTTTGACAAATACCCTAGTATTTCTTGTACAAATGATCTGATGGAGATATGTTCTCTAAGTTTTATCTGTAAATTTCTTCATTTATCCTTTTATTTCCATCACTGGGGGTGGTACTTAGGACCCATACCCTTAAGAGAGAGAGAGGAGGAGAGAGGGAGAGAGAGGGGGAGGGAGAAGGGAAGGAGGGAGGGAGGGAGGGAGGGAGGGAGGGAGGGAGGGAGGGAGACAGGTAATAGATGATAATAGATTAGGTGGATGAGATAGATAGATGATAGATAGATAGATAGATAGATAGATATGATGTTTCCCAAGCAATATTTTTTGACTCTCAAGCCTCAGTCACCTAAGTAATTGGAATTTACAGGCATAAGGTATATAAGCACACCAAGCTGCTTCCTATTTTTAAAGAAGAATGTTCGTATGTACAGTATTCTTAGTTGGCAACATGTTTGATGTCCTTCAGTACATGTAACATGTGTACTCTATTCTGATTGATAAGGTTTCACTGAGAAGTGTTCTGGCAATCCAGTGTAGACACACGTGTGCATGTTTTGTCCTCCTGCAGTGTCCTGAGAAATTCTATCTTGAACTTTTAAAAGCATGGCATAGACTTAGTTAAGTCTGACTAGTTACTGTAACCTTATGTCCCTGGAGATGTGTACATTCTTGGTTGTGTAAATTTTGTCATTTTCTCATTGAATACACTTTCCTTCCCCCTTAATACACCCAACTTTCTCTCAAATCAAATAACCTGAATATGAATATCCATGCATCACATAGCTCCTATAGCTTTCTCGTTATTTTCTTCTCTTCCTTTCCTTGTTACTGTGAACTTACATAGATCCTGAGTTTGAGGCCATTAACTGTTACTTCTGATTCATCTGCCCTGACAGTGATGCCATTTGCTGCTTTTATAAATTTCCTTGAAGTTTTTTGCAGCTCAGGATCATTTTTTTAATTGCATCCGTTTCTCTGATAATTGCCTTTGAGAGTGTTGATTCCGATTTAATTGTTTGCTTGAAGCTCCTTGATCTTCCTTGTTAGATGGCGTATATTCTTCATCTCAGAGTTCTCCTACACTCATTATTCTCTGGCCATTTTCTGTCACCTTAGTTTGAATTTCTAGGCAAGGTCATGGTTTTATGAAAACGGACAAAATGTTTTACTCCCTGAATTTGCTCAGGCTGAAGAATGATAGGCTGATTGGTTGGCCCTCAACTATTATGTAACTTGCCCTGATATGTCCTTGAACTTGTTGAGTCCACCAGCACTTTGCCTGCTGGTGGGAGACAAAAGTCAGCAAGGCTATGTGTTAAATTGCCAGGCTTATGTCTTAATAAGAAGGGTGAGGAAGAGGTTGGCCATGTTAAAAATTTGACACCTTGTTACAAATATACATGACCCCTCTCCCTATCTGTCTGCTTACCAAGCAGTCTGTCTAACTTCTAGTCTCTCACAACTCTCGAAAATTGAGATAGTTAAATACCATGATACCTAAGGGTAAGGTAGAGTTGCTGCTGCAGGCAGCCCCATAGTTGTCAAGGCTCAGATTAAGGCCAATCACAAGATCACAGTCCAAACACAATTTCAAGAATTTACACACTTTCTTGGATACTCCAAATCCTTTGCTGCTGGTGCTGGTGATAAGACCAAAACACACATACTACCCACTGGGCCACAGCTCTTGTACTGATGCCAGAATAGGTCCAGAAGTTCCAGCTGAGAAAGTTGCAGCGTAGACATTCTTGCCTAAGAATGGGTGGAAGAGAAAACCCCTTGATTACCAAAACTGATGGTAAGTTACTTTGGTTCTCCCAACTATAAGAATCTGCACAGGTTCAGGTAGGAGTTATGCTACTGGACTATTCCAAGGACAGAAGTGATATCAGCTGAAACCCAAGTAGTAGGTATATAATTAGTTCTGAGGCTGGTGAACTAGAGGTTTTCTTTGTAAGCAAGTTGTATAGTACCTTTGGGTCTACCTGGTGCTGGGTCTTACCACAGCAGCAAGCCATATCTAAGAATGGCAGGTTTTGCATTTCCTGCTCTGGCACTGTTGCTTAACCTTGGAGCTTGTATTGATGCTTAAAGATCTGGGTTTATTTTTTCCTTTTCCAAGTGAAAAGAACCCGCCTCTGTGCTGTATGTCTTGCAATTGGAGGTTTGATTGTATACTGTATTAAAACAAGCACTCTGATCACTTCTGTGGATTTCTTATCCCTTGTGAAGGTAGTCTTGACTATGAGTAGTTATAGTTAGATTCAGCTGCCATTTTGATCCACTGATGAACTTTTGTTTTTAAACTAATACTTTTGATATCATAAAAAAAATAATTTGGGGTGCTGAAGAGATGGCTAAAAGTATGTCTACTTTTCCAGAAGACCCAGGTTTAATGCCCACTCACCTAGTCACTGACATGGTGATTCACAGTAACAAGTGATCTGATGTGCTCCCTTGGCCTCTGTGGTCACCGAGAGTGCACATGGGCTCCATAGAAATATGTACAGGTAAAAATCCATGTCCATAAAATTAAAAAATTAAATATGAATAAAATGTATACAATTTCTAAAGCCTTAGAGCTTGACAAAATAAATGTATAATTGTATTTTGATTGGTATTTTATTATACAGATCAGAAAAATCCTTGCATTAAGTCTCAATAAATAAAAAAGTATATTTCTACTTAAGATCATGATTTAAAAGAAAAACAGTGAAAATAGTTCCAAAATGCCTTAAATTAGTAAATATCTTACAAATTAACAAGTGACTTTTAAGTCACTTGTTTATATAATTTTCAGCTAGTTAAAGTGAGCATTAATATTATTATTATAATTTTACAGATAAGAAAATTAAAATGCAGATGGACTAGCTATTAAAAACCCCATCCATAATACAGCCGTATTTAAATTTTTATTACTTCATTAAAAATCTTTATTTAGCAGGTTGTTACCTGCTAAATAGTATATCACCATGAATATCAGTCAGGGAACATAAAACTTAACTGTGAGCCCTTAAGTTGTAACAGTGAAGTCAGTTAACATTCTGAATTCTGTAGATGATGTCAATAGCTTATTACCATGTTAAAAAATGACCAAATTATTAAGTCTCTGAATTCATTGATAGCTGTGCGTTGGAAAAATTATATGTAAATAGATCTCAATGTTAAATTGTCATTTAATTTCAATAATTTTCAACATATTTAAAAATAATATCAAATTTATATAGTGCTTTCCTTTCAAAACTCAATGATATTTCAATATTAAAATGTCTAAATATTTTTAAGTTGATGTTCAGACTAAAAAGAATACTGTAGGACTTTAAAGAAAGCAAGAGACTATCTAACATTTTTAATTTCATTTTTAATTAATAGAATAATAGCCTTCCTTACACATTTTGATCCATAATTTACTTTGGTTTGTTTCCCAGAAATTCCTTTCCTCCCATCTCCCAACTCCTCTGCCTCTGCTTGTACCCCTCCATCTTTAGTATATCCCTTCCCATGTTCATGCCATATGTATTCTAACACCCTCACTAGGCCCATTCTTAAAGACTCATGTTTTCCCTCTAATGTAGCTCATTCTAGCTTCTATCTCTACATACTTCCACATAAATACACATATACAAAAAACTAGTATTGTGGAATCTTCATAAAATATGTACGTATACATATATTAAAAAGAGTTGAAGTAAAGTTACCCTAATGGAGCAACAGTGACCCTACTAGATAACATACACTTAAGAAGTAGACAGCTCAGGTCTAGAAATGGGTTAACTCTTGGCTGTTAAGGTTACACTAGACATTATAAGCTTGACAGTAAAACTCTGCTACAAAGACACCAAATACTTGAGTCATAGAACATGGAGAAATTAATCGATATCAACCAGAAGGAATTATTGTGACTGGCTAGCTTTCACAGTGATAGAGAATCTATGTGTACAACTACAACAGAGGAGGAAGTCATCATCAGTTAATGAGATGGGAGCTCTGTGAGCTACAATATCAACTAGGCTATCAAGAGATGCCCTCTGGGGCAATAATTAACACAAATGTCATGGGAGTAGCCAACCAATTTTTGACTGGATTTAAGGCCCACAATCAAAATATGGAACCCATAAAGCAGGACACTATGTTAGGAGGGTACTAAATGTGTTAATTTGGGAGAAGTTGGGGAAGAAGAGTGAATATGACTAGAATACATTTTATAAGATACTCAAAGAATTAAAATATCTTAAAATATATAAAGAAAAAAGGAAGATGAGTTAAAAGCTAGAAGCTCAATGATCTACATCCAAGAAAGAAGTATGCTTGCTGCCTGTATTTCTGAGCCTAGGTTACCCCCAAAACACACCACTTTCTGGTTCTATGCACTTTCTTATAAATTTCATGATTTCCTTTTCATAGCTTGATAAAATGTCATTATATGGATATATGACACTCTCATTATCTAACTTATCTGTTGATATATATCTAAACTAATTTCACTCCCTTGTCCATTGAAGAAAGCAAGAATAAGCTAGTGTCTCTACAGTGGGATGTGGAGACTTTGGGGAGCATGGCAAGCAGTGGGGCAGCTGAGCTATAGGGTGTATTTCTTTATAGTTTTGTGAAAAGTCCCACTGTGACTTTTACAGTGGTTACAGCATTTTATATTCCCACCAGCAGAGGATACAAATCCCTCTTTCCTTACATATTCACCAATGATTCTTGTCACTTTGTTTTGTTTTGTTTTGTTTTTGGTGGTTGTCGTGCTGACAGGTGAGATAGACTTTAGAAGTAGTTTTGACTAGCGTTTTGAAGGTTGCTAATTATTTTGAACCTTTATCAAAATACCTATTTTCATTTGTGTTATTTTTTTTGAGAACCTTCTTTTCAGTTCAGCAGTCCACTGAGTAATTGACAGATTTTGTGTATTCCTTTTTAGTTTTTGTAATTCTATATATATTCTAGATAATAACCCAATATATGAAGTATACCTAGCAAAGATTTTTCTCCCAGTCTATGGATGTTCTGTCCTTTTCTACTGACAATTCCTTTTCCTGTGCTGGGCTTTGAATTTATGTAGTTCCATTACATTTTGAGGCTACTTCCTAGTCTATTCTGGTTATTCAGAAAGATTTTGCCTATGTGCTGAAACATTTTTTTTTTTTTTGTAAATCATGTATAATCGTGCCTGGTTTTAAAATAAAGACTCATTCCATTTAAAGTAAGGTAAATATAGAGTGTGAGTCCAACTCCAGAAGAGTTGCCTGAGAACAGAATTCTGCTTTTGAGAATCCTGGTTCAGCCACTATTTGTCTTTCATGAGCACTTTCATTCTAGTTAGAAGGCATTCCTTTGTAAATTAACCTTCCACTTAGTTTTTTCCCTGCTGTCTCACTGTGCCACCTCAGTTTTTAAAGTCTTGGCAAAGTCAACACTTCCTCTGCTACAACTCCATTGTACGTTCTCAGTGTCTTCCACTGTGGTTATCAACATTGTTTTCATTTTTTTTTTTACTAGACTATGGTGAACATTTAGTGAGCAACTATAACTTTAACATCTGTGTTAATATGCTCCAATACAGTGTCTAGTGAAAATATATGGAATCATAAATTAATTAATCCAATTCTTCAGTGAGGCATTTCAACAGCTTCTCACAAGGGCATGTCAAAAGCTTCTCAAAGAATACACATTTCTTTAGTTGTTTCTAGGTCTGCCTTGTTATTTACAAAGTATAGAAAACAATTTAATTTCTTCTCTTTAACTTACTTTGTTTTGCCATTTTGAAAACTAGAAAAAACAAGCAAGATAGGAAAGCATTTTGGGCATCGTTGTATAGTAACACACACACAGACAGACAGACAGATGAACACACACACACACAGATATATATACATATATATATATATCTGTGTGTGTGTGTCACTTCTAATTCTTTAATACTTTATAGTAAACAATGATACTTAGAGATAATTTCTGTCTCAGATCCAGTATTCATTTGCTATTTCTGCTGCTGACCAAGTCATCTACAAAAGTTTACAGTCTCTGGGACTGGGAAAATGGTGCAGTTGGTAATGTACCTGAAGGACAAACATTAGGACCTGAGTGCAATCACTATAATCTACATTACAAGCCCAATGTGATGGCACGTGGTTGTATTCCCAGGACTGATAAAGAAGATATAAGTGAACCCCAGGAGTTCACTGGTCAGCCAGCTTAGCCTAGTTGGAGAGTTTTAGCTCCAATACCAAACTGGATAGTGTCATAAGAAAGAAACCAATTATACCTAAGGTTTATTCTTGGCATCAACATGCCTCCAAACTTTCACACATATGCATACACACACACACACACTCTCTCTCTCATGGGAGGGGAAGAGGGAGAGAAAGGGGAGACAAAAGAGGGAAAGGAGGGAAGAAAGAGAGATTGAGATTAGAGATTGTGTTGGATACTTCCAGTTATCAAAATAAAGATGGGGCAATGTAATATACATCATAATTCAGTCTACAAATTTAATCACAACTAAAACAGTAGCCAGATTTATAGGCTACTTGAAAATAAATATTATAGTGATAAGGGAAACAATTTAAGATTAAGAAAAAAAATTACTAACGAAGTACTCAGTTCACTTGTATTTAAAAAAAAAATGGCACCAGGGCTAGTTTTGGTGACATGTGACAGCAAATTCCAGCCAGCACTCTGGAGGTCAAGGCAGGTGAATTTCTGAGTTTGAGGCCAGCTTCATCTATATCATGAATTCTGCACCAGTCAGGCTTCATAATGAGACTTTGCCAAAGGAAGAAAAATGTAAGAAAAGAATAAAAAGGAAAATATCTGCCAAACCTTTTGAGATTCTCCTTAGCCTTATTGCAAGCAATGTTGCCTTTCACATCTGTGACATCCCCATTTTCCCACACACGCATATAGTAAAACTGCTGGCCTACCTCCCACTTTTGGTAGTGATTCTACATAATACACTTTGCTGGTTTCTTCTGAGTAAAGGGAGGTATTAAGAGTCTTTTATTTACCAAGGAATTGTAGGAATTTCACAAGTAACCTGGTCTCAGTGTCATCTCTGTCCTTGAAAATCTGACTCTCTGCAGCCTGCCTGTTTCTTCCACTGGTTGCTTAACAGAATATTGTTTTTAGTTTTGACATTTCATTTTCTGCATTTGTGTAATGGACATAATTATAGAAACTCTTAAGATTGGGTGAGAATTTAATGAGAGAGAGCATGTCCACAGGGTCTTCTAACCGAACACATTTTACGAAGTCTTCTCTTCCCTGAGTCTGTTCCTCCACTATTTTTAATTCACCATTTTCCTTGCAAATTGGGACAGTATTTTTTTTTCTTTTGTCTTAGCAGTGTTTCAATCCACCATTCATTTTTTTTGCTGCTGCTGCTGCCCTAGTCATTTACACAAGTTTGCAGCTCTGAAAAGCAATGACATTCCTTCAGGGGAAATTCACCCTCTTCAATGTAAGCAGACAAAGAAGGAAGCTACATACCAACGAACCAGCTTTGTCTTAAAAATCGGAGTTCTATTTTATTTCGGTTTTTTGAGCCCAGACCAATGAATGTGCTTACAGGTATAGACAGCAATGGTGAATTTTTAGCATACAGTCTTTATCAGAGTTTCAAAATGATAACTATCATCATGACACTTTATAACTAACATCTACATAGCTGAGCATGGCAGGTAGGGAGACTTCAATTGGACTCCCTTTATATAAAGATTTTCCCCTGTGTGAAGAGACACCATGACCATGGCAACTCTTATAAAGGACAACATTTAATTGGGGCTGGCTTACAAGTTCAAAAGTTCAGTCCATTATCATCATAGCAGGAAGTACAGCAGCATCCAGGCATACATGGTGCTGTAGAAAGAGCCAGGGGGTTGGCATCTTGATCTGAAAGCCGTCAGGAGAAGACTGTCTTTCAGGTAGCTAAGGAGAGGGTCTCAAAGTCCACCCCACAGTGATATATTACCTCCAACATGGCCACACCTACCCCAACAATGCTGTACCTCCTAATAGTGTCATTTCTAATAGTGTCACACCTCCTAATAGTGCCACTCCCTGGGCCAAGATTATTCAAGCCACCACAGTCCCCATATTCCCTCAGACTTCAAGGCACCAAGTATTTCTGCCCAAACCGTTCCTGCCGTAGTCTTGACATTAACATGGACCAGTGAAATACAGTTTATGTATTTCTCAAATGATTGCCATGCCTACGTGTTCCTTTTCTCAACTTATCCAAGGCCTCTGAATGATTTAGTCACATCTTCACTTTCAAGAAAGTACTTATTGGGTCAGTCAACTTATTTTTTATGCCCAACATACATATCATAGATCATTGAAAAACCTATGTGGTATTTGTTGAACACTAGATAATTGTTCAATAAACAATTGAACAATTCTTGGGGGCAGATCATTGTTGTACTTTGGTCTACCTCTCTACGAGTGGTGCTATGCACCAGGCAAGAGGGGAAAGGCAGAACCCAGGATGAGCAGGATCCAGCCTAGCTGGGTGTGAATGCTAAGTTCCAGAGAAGCTGGAGAAAAGAAAGCCTTCTTTGGGAGTCTTAGGTATATCTCTTTTAGGTGAAGGCCTTCCCCGAAGCAGCCTTTAATAAAGTGGTTCTCTCATATTACTTTATTTGCTGGTGGATATAAACACATAGATTTCATTGGGGTGAATGGAGATTATGTGCCTTCTGGGGAAAGGAATGTCCAGGAAGGGAAGGTCGTTGCCTGGTACTGTAAAGCCTCATTAGCATGGGGAAGCAAACTAGGTGTTATGCTACCTGACTGAATGCCCATGTTCCTTTCAGTGGGGTGTTGTGGTTACGTGTTCCAGAGAAGGTACAAAGACAGGTAGGAATAAGCTCAACTCCTGCCATTCTCAAATCTCTGAGATTCCTGGTATCTTAGATCACTCAACCTTACCACTTTTCATGCCTGTCTGTGGGGAGCCGCACTCACATTTGCCATTACAAGATGGCGCTGACAGCTGTGTTCTAAGTAGTAAATAATCTGCACATG
Source organism: Mus musculus (assembly GCF_000001635.26). Taxonomy (NCBI): domain Eukaryota; kingdom Metazoa; phylum Chordata; class Mammalia; order Rodentia; family Muridae; genus Mus; species Mus musculus. The sequence goes on from NC_000071.6 coordinate 14,656,366, forward strand.
TGCAGGGGCAGTTTTCCCGCCATGTGCTCTGCCTTTCTCGTGATGACAGCTGGGCCGATGGGCTGCAGTCAATCAGGGAGTGACACGTCCTAGGCGGAGGATAATTCTCCTTAAAAGGGATGGGGTTCTGGCACTCCCTCTCTTCGTCTCTTCGTCTCTTTCTCTTCGCCTTTTCCTCTGCTCTCTTCCTCTGCTCTCTGCCTCTCTCTCTGCGTCTCTCTGCGTGTCTCTCTCTCTCTTCCTCTCTGCCTCTCTCTGCCGTGCTCTTCCTCTCTTGCTCCTGAGTAAGCAATAAAGCTTTGCCGCAGAAGGTTCTGGCTTGTTGCGTCTTTCCTGGCCGGTTGCGAACGCGCGTAAGACCTGTCTGGTAGCACCGTCCCACATGCCTTACAGATAATGGTCACTCTACAGTTCCAACAAACAGAAGTAGAATTGGTGTTGCATGGTATGATGTAATGTCCATCTCCTAGTCCCACATTTTGAGGATGGTTTTGATGGGATCTCTGAGGCAGTCTGGCTACATACCTTGTCCAAACTGTCAAGCTTAATTCAGCAAATAAACAAGGGAAGAAAAGATGGGATGCCAACCTCTGACTTCTAGGCACAAGCAGAACGCACCCAGATACACATGTGGACACACACTCATATACACACTGTCTATAGTATGATTAGATCACTAGAGTAGAGCCTCATGAGTGTACTTGATCCTCTTATGATGTCACTTAACGCTTCTGCTGCACTCAATCCCGTGTGAATACAGGAAAAACAAGAAACATCTCCCTCTGGAGTTCTGGACTTCTCTGTCTCCAGAACTAGGCATTTATTTACTTCTAGAATAAACTAGCTGACAAGAGTATGGAATTTTGACATAGCAGCCTCTGTAAATGAACACTGTATTTAATAGTTTATATCAGTTGTCCAAAAGACAGAATCAGAGATCACATTGGAGACAAGTCTCTGGGCATGTATGTAAGGTATTTTAGAGATTAGGTAAATTAAAGTGGGTATACCCATCTTTTACGTGGACAGCCCCAGTCTCAGGTTGGATGGAAGGAAAAAAGCTGACTAAGCACAAGTATTTATCACTTTTGTTTCCAGACTGTGAACATAATATGAACAGCTGCCTCCTCAAGCTCCTAACATCATGATTTGTATACCATGATGGTCTGTATGCTCAGAGTATAAGCAAAAACAAACCCTTACTCTCCTAAGTTCCCCTAAGTGTACTTCTTGATAGGTATTTTGGCATAACATGACAAATAACTGCTTCTCTGTGTACATGTGTATGTCTGTGTGTATGTGTCTGTTTCTCTCTCTCTCTCTCTCTGTCTCTCTCTCTCTCCCTGTCTGTCTCTCTGTCTCTGTCTCTGTCTCTCTCTCTCTCTCTCTCTCTCTGTGTGTGTAGGGGGGCATACATATGTGTCTGTATGTATGTGGTGTTAAAAGTGTGCATGCTTCTTTGCTTCTTAGAAGGGGGAACAAAATACTCATAGGAGGAAATATGGAGACAAAGTGTGGAGCAGAGACTGAAGGAAAGGCCATCCAGATACTGCCCACCTGGGGATCCATCCCATATACAGTCTCCAAACCTGGACACTATTGCAGATGCCAAGAAGTGCTTGCTGACTGGAGCCCAATATAGCTGTCTCCTGAGAGGCTCTGCTGGAGCCTAGCAAGTACAGAGGCAGATGCGCTTGCACCCAATCATTGGACTGAGCATCTGATGGAGGAGTTGGAGAAGGGAATGAAGGAGCTGTTTTGCATCCCCATGGCGGGGAGCAACAGTGTCAAGTGGCCAGATTCCCCCCCATCTCCTGGGGACTGGGCCACCAACCAAATAGTACACATGGAGGGACCCATGGCTCTGGCTGAATATGTGGCAGAGAATGGCCTTGTTGGATATCAGTGAGAGGAGACTCCCTTGGGCCTGAGGGGGTTGGATGCCCCAATGTAGGGGAATGCCAGGGCTGGAAGGCAGGAGTGGGTGGATGGGTGGTAGAACACTCTCAGAGAGGCAGGAGTGGGGGGATGGGATAGGGGATTTCCAGGAGAGATCTAGAAAAGGGATAACATTTGAAATATAAATAAAGAAAATATCCAAAAAAAAGGGGGAAAAAAAAGAAAGGAAGGAAGGAAGGAAGGAGAGATAGAGAGAGAGAGAGAGAGAGAGAGAGAGAGAGAAAGAAGAAAGAGAGGAAGAACCTAAACCCACTGTTTCCTTCAGTGAGTTCAGTCACAATTGTTTCAATGTAATTTTAATTCAGGCATAAAATGTATGCATATAACTCTTTTAATTACCACTCAGATTGTTTTTGGAGTTTAGAAAACTGTATATGTATATACTGTATATATATGTATAAACTGTATATGTATATACTGTATATATATGTATAAACTATATGTATATACTGTATATATGTATAAACTGTATGTGTATATACTGTATATACATATGTATATACATATACAGTATATACATATGTATAAACTGTATATGTATATACTGTATATATATATATGTATAAACTGTATACGTATCATGACAAGAAAGAAAACAGAAAGGGATTCTGGTTTAGGTCATGAAAAGATGAACACCAAACCAACAAAAAGTATTGAGTTAGTTTTTCAGCATATTTTAAATCTCTGATTATAATATATATAATATGATTTTTATTTATTAAATGCTATATGTGATTTTAGTTCACATGTGGCTATTTATAAAAATATTGTTAGCATATTTTGCATATGTGGAAGCATATATTTTATACTTCTAAAGAAAAATAGCAGAGTGACTATTTTGAGATGTATAGGGCTGTGTGGCATTGCAGAGGTGGGAGACATGGACAGGTCTGCTGATCACCTTAGACCAAGGACCTTAGAAATTCAGGGTTCTCCCAGTTTGCCGTAGTCTGCTAGGATTTTTTTTTGATCCTTTCCTCAAATGTGGTCATTCTACTCTAACTCAGTAAAGTATCTATTTCCCATGTTCCAGTTGTTTGTAAGAGCATGCTTATTTTGTATTGTTTTACATGTATACTTGCCTATTTTGCCTTAACTTCTTATGTAACTCATTTTGGACATACGAACAAACGAGAAAGAACATATTATTAAATACTGTACTTTGTACTTGAGTCATTCTTCTTTTGGTAATCATAAAAAGACCAGAAGTATGAAGAAAATCATATATTCTAATTTAAAAATATGTAGTAATATAATATGCAGTAATAAAAGGACCTTAATCATATATTGTTCATTTTTAAGAGATGCAGAATAAGAATAAAAGTCCCACAAATAAAATATTTTGCATACATTTATATTTGAAACAGTGTCTTATATAACTCTTTCTAGTCTTGAATTCATTGTATCGCAGAAACATCTAGAATTCTGTTCCTCTTGCTGTCAGCTCTGAAGTGCTGATATGATAGACATACACCAGCATGCCTGGTTCATTTGAACACTTGTAAATGGTAATCCCATGATCAAAGATTCCTATCATGTTAATTTTATAGCCTAAAAAAAATCTGAGTGTAGTCTAGAAAAAGTGTTCCCAGCATTCAATTCTACTTCTTTTTATCTTCTACAAATAACAGAACAAAACATAGCAACAAGACATTTTTTGGATGTCAAATTACATTTAAGAACACAGGGTTCTAAGATAAATACAGATAGCTAAAATAGTATAAATTACTGATAAAAATGTCAGTGCTGCCCCCATACTTTTTGATCTGTCAGTAAATGAAAGGTGATTTCAATGGCTACAGAGTTTGCTCAGTGGTTAAGAGTTCTTGCTGCTCTTCTACAGAACCCAAGTTTAAGGCTGAGCACCAACATCAAATTACTCGCAACACCTAGTAGTAACTCTGACTCTGAGATTCCAATGACTTTTGACCTCTCTGACCTCCCTGGCAACGGTGCATATACACCTATGCATATGGTGTAAGTGTGCGCACAGGAGTGCACGCACATGTGTGCGTGTACACACACACACACACATACACGTAAGTATTTTAAAATCTTGTTATGATTTATAAATACATTACCTTAATTAATTTTTTTTACCAAATATCATTCTAAATGTTATGCACGTCCACAAGCCACCACAATGTTAACTTACTACATAACTATTTTATTGTAGAACCAAAAGGTACACAAGACACAAGATTATATTTTGATTGCAATTTTTTCAAGATAAGGCTATGGCCTCTGGTCCAACACTTCTGTTGAAGGAAAGTGGAAACTGTATTTGTCTCCAAATCAGTCCAGTTGTTCCTTTAATAAAAATTAATGCAAAATATTATTTGCAAGACTTCTCAGATGGAAATATAAATTCATGTGTATTGTGTTTTTGACCATCCTTTCCAAAGCATTTTAAGTCTATTGGTACATTTTCAACCTGCTACAGGCTGTATATGCATGCTTCAAAAGAGATAGAAAAACAAACCAGCAGCCCTGAATTCTGTGATTTTACTTAATGGTATTGTTGCTATAGTTACAGCTGAAATCTTACATAAAGCAAATTACTTATTGATGGAGAAATGCTGAGTAGCACGGCACAGTCCCTTTGCTGTTCCTCTATTATTGCCTTCATTTCCTGTTCCCCTCTTAAAATTAATGGATTTTTAGAGTGCTGTTTTGTTTTGAACAAGCTTTGATGATTAAATGTTAAAATAACTGCATTTTACTAACATGTTGTACCTGACAATTGAATGTGTTTGAATATGGTGTGATCAGCATAGTTATTTCTTATATACTTCTTATTTATCAGAATTTTCTCTACTTGGATATACATTTTTATATTCTAATAACTGATATTAAAGAAGTAAATAAGAATGTGGGTATTTTCATATCATGGAGGCTTCTGATTTTGTTACATTTAATAGTAACTACATAAAAAAATTTATTAACAGTTTATTCCACTGACACTAATAAGACTATCCTCAAAATAAAACATTAAAATCTATGGGATACATAAAAACAAATAACCATGGCTTGAGAACCTCAATATTGATGGCTATATGTTTGCAAATGTCTCCATAAGCATCTAAAGTTAGTAGAAGTAATATTGGTACTAAAGTCAGTATTAGGAATGTCTTTAGAAATATAAAGTCTATATTAAATATAAGTTTTCTGACATATGCTCACATTGTTTTTTCTCAAATTTATGATTTCTTTAAATTAGTATATATATGTATATACTATAATGCCTAAGATATAGATATGATATATATATGTATATAATGCCTAAATGTATAAATACAACATATTCACATATTCAGTATGTTTAATGCTAATTATATGTGTACAATTTCAGACTTGACTCCCTTCATATTGAATAATCAAATAGGAGGATCCTCCTTAGGGAAGATGGTTTCTCACACTTCAACAATTATTGGTCTGTAGCTCTTTGTCTATGGGTGTGCCCTGAGAGCTTCCTCACTTTCATTTTAGCATGTGTATTGGTGTAGTACTTGTTCAGACCTTCTTGGAGTATCATGGGTAAAGCTTCCCTTTTGTTTCTAGGAGACACAACTTTACAGCAGATTTCCTGGTCTTCTGGATCATAAAACATCATACATGTCATACAATATATCTGAATTTTATTCATTTTCCCTTCCCCAAATCCTTGTAAATCCTCTTCAACCTCTCTATCTACCCAATTCCATGTGCTTTGTCTCTTTTAAAACAAGCAAATAGTCAAATTTGTATTGACCAACTATTCCTGAAGAAGGGGAGCCTGTCCTACAGTGTGGTTGATATACCCAGTGTCAGTCTATTGCAGAAAACTGAATTTCCCTCTCCCACCTTCTACCCATCATAATCAGCCTCTTGGATAAGTGTAGGAATTTATGCCTACTTCCATTGACCTGTGCTGGGATTTTGTCTGACTTCAGTTTGTGCAGGTGTTGTGAATGCTGTCATAGTCTATGTGAATCCATAAATTCATCTGCCATGTTGTGTCTGGAAAATGTTGTTTCCCTGAAATCATCCACCACATGGCTCTAACAATCTTTCCTCCCCCTCTTCTGCATACATCTCTGAGTCCTGACTTCAGAAGTGTGATACAGATACTATATATAGGCTGAACATTCAAATGTCTCTCATTCTCTGAACATTGCTCATTTGTAGATTTCAGTGTTAATTGTTGTAAAAGGGAAGCTTCTCTGATGAGAGTTGGGACGTGCACATATCTATGGATATCTATTTGCTATGGTGACTTAATAGAATAATCATAGCAGACTACCCTAGAGATCGTGACATATCTAGCCTCAGGTTCTTGGCCTCATTGACACTGTCTGATATAGAATCTAACTGTGGAGTGTGACATGATCCAACTAAGAAGTGATTGATTACCTCCTGTAGCATTTGTTCCCTTCTTGCACCAGTACATCTTGCAGGAGGGAGCTGTTGTAGGTTTTAGGGTTTGTATCTTGCTGTAAACTCATAGAGATGCACAGCCATCTGTATATGTGAAAGAAAAGGCACTGCTGCTTTTTACCCCTAGCAAACATACTATATACTGGGGGAATGAAGCTTTTTATCTGACCTAAAAGATTAGATGCATACACTATACAGTGTTAACCCACTCACCTAATTTTAAAGTTAATGAAAATATTGAGTATGTTCTCTCCCAAAGAGCAATATACTTAATTTTCTCAACATATTTCCTTTTAAGAAAAGTCATGTGCTCTGTGGTACTTACCATATATGCAATATATGACAACTAAGTAAGAGTAATTTCTCAAAAACAATTTAAATTTTATTTTATTTTTTTTCTATTTTTTATTAGGTATTTAGCTCATTTACATTTCCAATGCTATACCAAAAGTCCCCCATACCCACCCACCCCCACTCCCCTGCCCACCCACTCCCCCTTTTTGGCCCTGGTGTTCCCCTGTACTGGGGCATATAAAGTTTGCGTGTCCAATGGGCCTCTCTTTCCAGTGATGGCCGACTGGGCCATCTTTTGATATATATGCAGCTAGAGTCAAGAGCTCCGGGGTACTGGTTAGTTCATAATGTTGTTCCACCTATAGGGTTGCACATCCCTTTAGCTCCTTGGCTATTTTCTCTAGCTCCTCCATTGGGAGCCCTGTGATCCATCCATTAGCTGACTGTGAGCATCCACTTCTGTGTTTGCTAGGCCCCGGCATAGTCTCACAAGAGACAGCTACATCTGGGTCCTTTCAATAAAATCTTGCTAGTGTATGCAATGGTGTCAACGTTTGGATGCTGATTATGGGGTGGATCCCTGGATATGGCAGTCTCTACATGGTCCATCCTTTCATCTCAGCTCCAAACTTTGTCTCTGTAACTCCTTTCATGGGTGTTTTGTTCCCAATTCTAAGGAGGGGCATAGTGTCCACAGTTCAGTCTTCATTCTTCTTGAGTTTCATGTGTTTAGCAAATTGTATCTTATATCTTGGGTATCCTAGGTGTCTTAGTCAGGGTTTCTATTCCTGCACAAACATCATGACCAAGAAGCAAGTTGGGGAGGAAAGGGTTTATTCGGCTTACACTTCCATACTGCTGTTAATCACCAAGGAAGTCAGGACTAGAACTCAAGCAGGTCAGAAAGCAGGAGCCGATGCAGAGGCCATGGAGGGATGTTCTTTATTGGCTTGCCTCCCCTGGCTTGCTCAGCCTGCTCTCTTATATAACCCAAGACTACCAGCCCAGAGATGGTCCCACCCACAAGGGGCCTTTCCCCCTTGATCACTAATTGAGAAAATGCCTTAGAGTTGGATCTCATGGAGGCATTTCCTCAACTGAAGCTCCTTTCTCTGTGATAACCCCAGCTGTGTCAAGTTGACACAAAACTAGCCAGTACAATTGACCCCTTGTCAACTTGACACACAAACACATCACTAGTAAGCCTCAACCCTTACATTCTTATTCATCCCCAAGATCTAAATAACTTTAAAAGTCCCACAGTCTTTACATATTCTTAAAATTTCAATCTCTTTAAAATATCCATCTCTTTCAAAATCCAAAGTCTTTTTACAATTAAAAGTCTCTTAACTCCACTAAAACAGTTTCTTCCTTCAAGATGGAAAATATCAGGGCACAGTCACAATCAAAAGCAAAAGTCAATCTCCAACCGTCCAATGTCTGGGATCCAACTCACGATCTTCTGGGCTCCTCCAAGGGCTTGGGTCACTTCTCCAGCCATGCCCTTTGTAGCACATGCATCATCCTCTAGGCTCCAGATGCCTGTACTCCACTGCTGCTGCTGCTCTTGGTGGTCATCTCATGGTACTGGCATCTCCAAAACACTGCATGACCCCTTCAGTCCTGGGCCATCAATTGCAACTGAGGCTGCACTTTCACCAATGGCCTTCCATGGCCTCTCACAGTGCCAAGCCTCAGCTGCTCTGCTCAACTCCTTCATGCCTTCAAAACCAGTACCACCTGGGTGACACTTACACATTACCAAGTCCAGCCACAGCACAAGGTACAACTTTGGCTATATCTGGAACACAGCCACTGTGCTCTCAGAAAACATTTCCCAGAAGATGTCACCTCAATGATGCTGGTCTCTTCTTAATCACCGCTAATTTCTTAGCTCCAGCTAACCAGCATCAATAGTCCCAGTAATGCAAAGTTTTTGCTTTAGTAGTTCTGGTATGTTGTCAATCACAGCTGATTCTTCAGCCCCAGCTAACCAGAACTACAGAATCTTCACAATCAAAACAGCAATGGCCCTGAAAAGTCTTTAATTTTCCCTCTGAAATTTCACAAGCCAGGCCTCCATCTTCTGCACTGTTCTCAACATTATCTTCCAAGCTCCTGCACAACATCCGACAAAGCTCTTAACAACGGATGGATCTTCAAGCCCAAAGTTCCAAAGTCCTTCCACAGTCCTCCCCAAAACATGGTCAGGTTGTCACAGGAATACCCCACTCTGCTGGTACCAATTTGTCTTAGTCAGGGTTTCTATTCCTGCACAAACATCATGACCAAGAAGCAAGTTGGGGAGGAAAGGGTTTATTCGGCTTACACTTCCATACTGCTGTTAATCACCAAGGAAGTCAGGACTAGAACTCAAGCAGGTCAGAAAGCAGGAGCCGATGCAGAGGCCATGGAGGGATGTTCTTTACTGGCTTGCCTCCCCTGGCTTGCTCAGCCTGCTCTCTTATATAACCCAAGACTACCAGCCCAGAGATGGTCCCACCCACAAGGGGCCTTTCCCCCTTGATCACTAATTGAGAAAATGCCTTAGAGTTGGATCTCATGGAGGCATTTCCTCAACTGAAGCTCCTTTCTCTGTGATAACCCCAGCTGTGTCAAGTTGACACAAAACTAGCCAGTACACTAGGTTTGGGGCTAATATCCACTTATCAGTGAGTACATATTGTGTGAGTTTCTTTGTGAATGTGTTACCTCACTCAGGATGATGCCCTCCAGGTCCATCCATTCGGCTAGGAATTTCATAAATTCATTCTTTTTAATAGCTGAGTAGTACTCCATTGTGTAGATGTACCACATTTTCTGTATCCATTACTCTGTTGAGGGGCATCTGGGTTCTTTCCAGCTTCTGGCTATTATAAATAAGGCTGCTATGAACATAGTGGAGCATGTGTCCTTCTTACCAGTTGGGGCATCTTCTGGATATATGCCCAGGAGAGGTATTGCTGGATCCTCCGGTAGTACTATGTCCAATTTTCTGAGGAACCGCCAGACTGATTTCCAGAGTGGTTCTACAAGCCTGCAATCCCACCAACAATGGAGGAGTGTTCCTCTTTCTCCACATCCACGCCAGCATCTGCTGTCACCTGAATTTTTGATCTTAGCCATTCTGATTGGTGTGAGGTGGAATCTCAGGGTTGTTTTGATTTGCATTTCCCTGATGATTAAGGATGTTGAACATTTTTTCAGGTGTTTCTCTGCCATTCGGTATTCCTCAGGTGAGAATTCTTTGTTCAGTTCTGAGCCCCATTTTTTAATGGGGTTATTTGATTTTCTGAAGTCCACCTTCCTGAGTTCTTTATATATGTTGGATATTAGTCCCCTATCTGATTTAGGATAGGTAATGATCCTTTCCCAATCTGTTGGTGGTCTTTTTGTCTTACTGACGGTGTCTTTTGCCTTGCAGAAACTTTGGAGTTTCATTAGGTCCCATTTGTCAATTCTCGATCTTACAGTACAAGCCATTGCTGTTCTGTTCAGGAATTTTTCCCCTGTGCCCATATCTTCTGGAAGGATATTACTGCTAGATTAAAAGTGCCCAGCTTATTTATATGGGAAAGTTGCCTGCTGAAAATGGCCAGTACACACCTGCATGGGATTTTTAGAATCCTTGTGACAGCACAGCACTCTGAACCTGCTATTTTTGTCTGTTTTTTTTTTTTTGAAATGTCAAGCTCAAAATATGAATAATAAAAATATCTCAAGATGTATCTCAATCAAGTAATGATTTTTGAAACCATGGAACAGATCAAGATTGAAGTTCTGTAGGTAAAATCTTTGGTGACTATTCAGCATAGAATTGAGATACTCGCTATTGGGCAAGTGATCAAGGTAGTTTCTTCCCCATGACTTGTGGACCTAGTTGTTATGAAAAACTGTAGTTCACACCAGAGATATGTTCACAGGAACTTAGTGATGGACGTTAATATATTACTTGGAGATGGTGGAACATACCTCTAGCCCCAGCGCTCAGAAGGCAGATGCAGGTGGATCTCTGATTTCAAGGTCAGTCTAGTCTACATAGAGATTTCCAGGTCGGCCAAGGCTACACAGAAAAAACCTTGTTTTGAAAAAAAAAATGAAGAAAGAAAGGAAAGACGGAGGAAGGAAGGAAGGAAGGAAGGAAGGAAGGAAGGAAGGAAGGAAGGAAGGAAGGAAGGAAAACATAGGGAAAAAAAGAAAGATTGATAATAAGGGATTAAATGCACCAAAAGTAAAGGAACACAAATACAGCCTAATGCTTACATACAGCCTTATTGCACATAACAGTTGGCGTTCATCTGTGTACGTTAGGTAAGAAATTAAGGATCCATAACCCCATACAACTTACAAAAATGGCCAAATGTATTAAGTACAATATTTAAAGTCTCTAAAAAATAGAAAGCAGAGGACAAATTAAAACATTTCTTTAATAGTATTTTACAACAGTAAGTGATTCTTTTTTTTTTTTTTTCCCCGTAAGTTATTTAAGCCGTGCAGCTGCAGAGAGGAGCCAGTGTGAGAAGCAATTTGAAATTGAATTTATCTGGAGACAATTCAACATAAGAAAGCAGGCAGTCTTATTTATAGGATCCTCCCACCTTCTTTCTTGCATAATAAATACATTAAATGATAATAATTAGAAAGAAGCAATATGCAGGGCCTTTATCTATTACATTAAGACAGATATCATGGAGGACAGAACACAAAATTCAAGGATAATGTCTGCCATTTGCCTAGTTGCCTGCCTTCTGTGTGAATAGTTTTCATGTGTTTTTTTCAAAGAGTAGTTTTCATGCCTTAGCTTGCAAAACTGTGAGCTGGCAGATTCTCAAAATGATGGGTCCTCTTTTTGTCACTCAGGGCTCTGCTAAAATAGTCCTCTAGGAAGCTGTTTAGCTGAATACAGCCTAAGGTGATCTTCTGAAGGCAGATACAACCTGTTACACCTTGAGCAGCAGTCACATAAGGAAACATTTCAATCCAAAAATCAGAATTTATTTTGGAAAAAACATGCCAAGAAATTTGAACTATGACTCCATCCTAGTTAGCTGAAAAATACCTGTGATTAGTATTAAAAGTGGAATTATTTTATTAATTTGAAAGAAAATAAGAGAATTATACACAAGTGACCCTTGAGAACTCTATGTTACTCAGTGGAATTTTATTTGATTGATACAAGGAAATAGAATTGGTAAACTGAATTCATGAAAGAAAATAAGAGAATTATACACAAGTGACCCTTGAGAACTCTATGTTACTCAGTGGAATTTTATTTGATTGATACAAAGAAATAGAGTTGGTAAACTGAATTCAAAAAAGCTTTGTGTAATTTTGCACAAAATCAAAATTATTGTGAAATATAATTGTATTTGAGTAAATATATGATGAAAATACTAAGTTTGAAGATACTAGGTGAAAAACAAATTTCTTTCAAATTGCTTTCCACCAAAAACCCCTAAATGAGTGCTTCTCTGAGTCCTTCTATGTCCCTTTTCCACTCCCTTTCTTTCTGAACAGCATAGAGATTGGTTATCATTGTGTCATATTTATATTTTAAATAGCCCCTTTACAGTTTTTGTTTTTTATGTTTTTTTGTTTTTGGTTTTTCAAGACAGGGTCTCTCTGTGTAGCCCTGGCTGTCCTGGAACTCACCTTGTAGACCAGGCTGGCCTCGAACTCAGAAATCTGCCTGCCTCTGCCTCTGCCTCCCAAGTGCTGGGATTAAAGGCGTGCGCCACCACGTCCGGCCCCTTTACAGTTTTTAAATGATTTTTTTTTTTTTTTTTTTACTTAGAAGACAATGACTCACCCTCTGCCTATCAACAACCAACAGAACCACTAGGCATCTTTAATTTTCATCTTGATTAATGCACTAGAATAGAAAGTCTGCAGTACTCTTACTAATCTAGCAGTCGCTGTTTGTCTTGCAGATTCAAGAATGGCTTTGTTTAAACTGTCAGACACAGAGAGCAATATCAGGACAACTTGGAGATATGGACAAAATGCCACCTGCATCCTCAGGACCCAAAGCATCCCCCGTGCCTGCCCCTGCAGAACCCCCACCTCAGAAAACACCAACAGCTGCCCACGCGAAAGGTAAAAAGAAGGAAACAGAAGTAAAAGCAGAAACTGAAAAACAGATCCCAGAGAAAGAAACACCATCAATTGAGAAAACCCCGCCAGCGGTCGCCACAGATCAAAAACTAGAAGAAAGTGAAGTAACCAAAAGCCTAGTTTCTGTCCTGCCAGAAAAGAAACCATCCGAGGAAGAAAAAGCCCTGCCTGCAGACAAAAAGGAAAAGAAGCCACCTGCTGCAGAAGCGCCACCACTTGAAGAAAAGAAGCCGATCCCTGATGATCAGAAATTACCCCCAGACGCAAAACCATCGGCCTCAGAGGGGGAGGAGAAACGTGATCTACTTAAAGCTCACGTACAAATTCCCGAAGAAGGACCCATAGGCAAAGTGGCTTCACTGGCTTGTGAAGGAGAGCAGCAGCCAGACACCAGGCCTGAAGATCTGCCAGGCGCCACACCTCAGACGTTACCCAAGGACAGACAGAAGGAAAGCAGAGACGTAACACAGCCTCAGGCAGAAGGCACTGCAAAGGAAGGCCGAGGGGAGCCCAGCAAAGACAGGACAGTAAGTTGTGTTTCCTGCCATCGCAATTGCTCATGTACTTTATGCTAGTTTTACGTAGAGCCTGAGCTGATCAAGGGTAAGGGGGACCTGAAAACCTATAAACTCTGAACTGCATTTCAGAGAACTTTAACCTCTTTTCGTGTAAATGGTATTTTGATACTTTAATTAAATTCCATAGAGATAAAATTCTCTAACATATATGATATTTTGATAATTCAAATTCCATAGAGATAAAAATTTTCTGAATTATAAAGAAAAATGTAAAGGTTTCCTATAGTTCCATGATTATTATTATGATGATTATTACTATTACAATTGCTACTAATACTACTACTATTCATTGTAATCCAGAATGAGACTATAAATCAGTATTTCTCTTTACCTAAAAGTAATGTATTTACCTAAAAGCTATTTGACTTTATAAGTTGCAAGGAGTTTTATTGCTGTTTGTCTTGCTTTGCTTTTCCGTTTCATAGACTTCTAAGCTTTGGACAGCACAAAATTATTGGTTATAAAGAAAGAGGTGTGGTCAAAATCCAGAATGGAAGTAATTTTTTACCTTCATAGTTAATTCTAGTTTTACTCATGATTTAATGTCTTACACTGAATGTGGGAGGATTACTTAGAATCTGCATATAGTTTAGAATAATACATACTTTTCCTTTAGTGAGAAGTTTCAAAAATACTCTCCCAAGTATATTTGAATAAGAAATTCTTCCATTTTTTAAAGGAATTCTAATTAATATTATTTAAAATCTAATTATATCACCTTCCCACTTTCTCCTTTCACCCTCCTGTTTGCTCCCTCTAATCCTTCTGAGACCCCCTAAAACCCTTTTTCTTCTCCAACTGATGGTCTCCTTTTGTTTGATTTTTATTGCTATCTGTGTGTTTGTGTGAGTGAGTGAGTGAGTGAGTGAGTGAGTGAGTGAGTGAGTAGGAAAACAAGCTGCTTAGAAATCTACAAAGTATCTTATATCTAATTAAATAACGTTAATTCAGAGAACACATCAATGATTCATAGAAAACTTGCTTGTATATGTTTGAAAATTCAAGTAGAAACTACAGTTACAACCTTGAATTCCATTGTGGGGTTTGCATCTTTCTGTGCTTGGACACACATATCCACTTTCTCTCTCTCTCTCTCTCTCTCTCTCTCTCTCTCTCTCTCTCCCTCCTTCTTTCTTTCTTTCTTTCTTTCTTTCTTTCTTTCTTTCTTTCTTTCTTTCTTTCTTTCTTTCTCCAGTCTCCAAATTATTTTTTTGAGTATCCCTTTTTTTCTATCCAGAGGAGTCATACGAAAAACCCTTAAATTCACATGTGTATATGTGTCTCTATTTTTGAGTTTTAGAACTATGTTTTCATGTACCAAAGGATGTAGCTCTTCAAACCTCACTGTAAATTCAAGCTCAACATGTTTGGCTATTAATCTTTTTCTATAGAACCCATCCCTACTTTTGGCTTTCTGTATTAACAGCAGCAACATGGACCCACCTTTTTCTTTTTTCTTTCCATACACTAAGCTGAAGCAAGTGGGGTTCCTTTTTCTCTCTACCTTTGTCCTCCATACCACATTGATCATAATAAGGACATCCCTCTGCTTACTGCTTCCTTGGGCTCCTGGATTTGCTCTTTTCACAATGGTTATAGTTGCAGATTTCATCAAGTTCTTCTGAAACTGTCAGATAGCCCATTTCTTAATTTTCATGGTTCTACCTTGGTATGATCCATGACAAATGCTTGTAGCAATATAGAAGTACCAGTTCCCTAGTGATATCCTTGTGAGTTCTTTGCATGTGTGTGTGTGTGTGTGTGTGTGTGTGTGTGTGTGTATGTGTGAGAGAGAGAGAGAGAGAGAGAGTTGCCTGCCATTTACCTACTATAGAAAAAGGTGGTTTAGCCATATTTCTTCTTTACCAAGAAATAAGTTTTAAATTAACCATGAACAAAAGAAGTGATTGCTCTGCTTTATTTTTCTTTCTTACAATAGATCTTTCATTTTTCCATTAGGATTTTGTAGACCACAGGAACAATTAATAAGAACTTAAAGAATATCAATAGTATCAGTCTATTTCCAAAATAAGAATAAAACTTTCTGTCTTATATTTAAGTGACAACACATAAACTGTAATGTTTTGTTTTCCTGTCTTGGTCTTCAAATACTGACAGGCTATCTATACTCAACAGTGGGTAGTCTTGCCTAAACAGCTTAGCTATTTTGGATTTCCCCATTACACTAACTGGCTTCGATATAACTTTTCTCTACAAGTGAGAAATCAAAACCACAAACACGTCCATGTGATTCTTTTGGGTGGATTATTTTCTCCCCTCTGAAGCTGTTCTGCTTTTTCCTTGTGTGCCCGTGCAGTCCCTTCACTGAGGGCCCATCTGAGGTGCTCTCCTTCTGATGCCCTCCTCCACTGCATGACTGACAGTCAGCATCTCCTGCTGTAGAACTCCCTGCATTGATTCATTTCTGTACCACTTTAAAATGCAAGCACTGATCCTCAGTTACATCTCACTACATTCTAGGCACATTAGACATATCTTTCCCCTCTATCTACCCTACACAACTATTGATAATATACATATTATAATAGCTGATTTAAAAATAGGAGAATCAGATTTTATACCCCCAAATAAATGAGGCAAAGTACAGAATAAGGATGTTAGTACTGTCCTGAAAATAAAGCCACCAGTCACACACAAACCAATAATGATATTCTTCCTGGGACACTTCTGAAGCATGGTCTCTCCTTATTCATCTCTCTGTAACTTTTGGCACAAACTTTTGGGTAACTTTCACAGTGTGTATATTTTTACTATCTTATATTATTTTATCAATTTGTCAGTATTAATAGTGTGTTGTTGGATTAGTAATTTATTGACTCTTAGTCCCTTGTATTTTGCATAATTATTAAGTGTATAAATTAGGTAAACTCAAGCAACTAAAACTCTATGCATGGAAAACATGCAATATAATACAGACCAGTGTGGCAGAATGTAATAATTATTAAAAACTGAAAATGCTCTTTTTGGGGAAATGAAAAATAACATTGCTGTTTTAAAACTCTGCCTACAGTGTCACTATTCTCTCTACCTGACTTCATCATAGATTCAAGATTTGTAAACGAAAGGAGCCTAACTCAAATTTTATTCTTATTTTAGAATTTTGGGGGTTGTTTTAAATGGTGTTAAATGTAAAAAGTAAAACAGGTAATAAAAATGTCAATTTTCTGATTATTCAAATGAAAAATGAATAACTTTTTAAAATCAGTAATATTTTTGCATCTGTATGTATGCCATATATGTTATACAAAAGTATGTTTGTTACATTTATACCTTTAACTATTATCTGAATAGATCCTTAAATAAGTACACTCTTATATATTTTTGAAGCATCTGAGAAAAATTTCCCATCTTTAAGTCTGGTGCAATGAGAAATTGGTAAGAAAATGGTCCACATTATATTGCCTTTACATGAATCCTTCCACCATATCCTAGTTTGTCTTCAAATGGCCATTTTGAAGATCAATAATTAGAAGGGAAAAAAAGATCCAGCTTAAGGACTGTAATTTATATCTAATTTTCCCTTGTTAATAAGTGTTATTAATAAAGCAGTGCTAAGGACCAATTAGCTACAAGAAAGGTAAAAGGATGCCAACTTCTGATACATAGAAATCCTTTTTAAAATGATTAGTAGTAGTAATAAAGATTAGTTTGTAGGTGCCTTAAGTTAGTGAAGCATAGGACCTGATTAATGAGTGATCTGATGTTTCCCAACTAAACTATGTAATTAATTAGGTCACATTACTTTGTGCAGGGATACATACCCAAGTCTAGTTAGTGGGAGAGAAATTAACATTATGAAGTTTTTTAGTGTAGCCTGCTAAATGAGCATGACTCTCTTTGAATATGCCAGGGAGAGGTTTCAGCAACTAACTGATTGCTCGTCAGCCCCCTAACATATTGTCAGACTACAGTCCTGTAGAATGAACATCTATATCCTTGCTGCCCTTGGATACAAAATAGAGACATCATCAAAACACCAGAACCACAGAAATGTAGTGGCTGCAACCTGTGAAGCCCGTGAGAAAGAGACAGGCCCTGAAGGGTGCTCAGGTAGAGTACAGCACAGAGGAAAGAGGGAAGCACGGCTGTGGAGGAAAGCCTCACACAAGAAAGGGCAGGCAGAGTATTCTAATATTTTTGTGTTAGCACTTCAGGATTCCTTTTTAATTTTTTGTTATATTCTATGTATCCTGTCATAATCTTATTTTTATAAAAATGCCAGGATAGACTGCAAAGGACATATTATAAAACTATGGTGCCTCTTTTTATTATGTTCAGTAATTGCTCCAAAGAATAATATTTACTTTGCCTTCACCTGTGTGAAATTTTATTACAGTGTTGCTTTACCATATATGTAGACACTAAAAAGCACAAAAATAGTGTTATCAAAATTAAATTATGAGAGATCGTATTTTGACTGATTTTTCTCCGGTATCATGATGTTTACTGTGAGTGATGAGGAGATGGCATTAATTACATTACAGATATTATATTGTGCTGTTGAAAACTGCTCAGTGTTGTTCTACAGAATGTGTCCATTCAAAAACACCATTTATTGCTCAACTTATATAAAAGATATGACCATCTTCACCTGTAACACCAACCGTGAGGTAGGGAGTGAGGACATGGGCTCAGGGGTCATTTAGCCTAGCGAAGACAAAAACAAACAAGCAAGCAAGCAAAAACCCCAGCAAGCTCCAGGTCCAATGAATGGCCATGTATCAAGGTAACTGGGGAATGAATGATGAACAGAACATCCACTGATCTCCTCTGGCCTCTCAGAACATACACATTCAGGAGAGAAAGAGAGACGGAGAGAGAGACAGACAGAGGGAAAGAGAGACTAGACTGACCTTTCCATTCCCTTTTCCAAACTTGACCTTCATCTCAAAGTAAATGCACTGGTACAGATCATATATTTGAAAGAAAGTAGAATTAAAATTTAAAGAGGGCATGATAGAATTAGTGGGGGAAAAAAAACAAGGCATGTTGACAATTAATGTGTAATTTAGATTTACACGACATAAAAAGTAACTTGTTAGTGAATATCAACTGTTCTCATACAAACATTTTCAAAACTATCATCATATGCTTGAATTTTCCCATAATTGCTCCTCAGTTACTCGTGGTTCCTTAATGATAATGGAGATAAACACATGGCTAGTTTGACTCTAACACATTTGTCTCTGTCTTTCCCACTCTGCTAGGAAAAGGAAGAGGACAAATCAGACACTTCCAGTTCTCAGCAACCCAAGAGCCCACAAGGCCTGAGTGACACAGGGTACTCCTCTGACGGAATATCCGGCTCTCTTGGGGAAATCCCCAGTCTTATACCCAGTGATGAGAAAGATTTGCTAAAAGGACTCAAAAAAGACTCGTTCTCGCAAGAAAGCAGCCCTTCCAGCCCCTCAGACTTAGCGAAGTTGGAAAGTACAGTACTGTCCATTTTGGAAGCTCAGGCAAGCACACTTGTAGGTGAAAAGGCAGAAAAGAAAACACAGCCCCAGAAGGTTTCTCCTGAACAACCTCAGGACCAGCAGAAAACTCAGACTCCATCCGAAACACGGGATATTTCTATTTCAGAAGAAGAGATCAAAGAGAGTCAAGAAAAGAAAGTTACTTCAAAAAAGGATAGCGCACAAGGTTTTCCTTCCAGGAAGGAGCACAAAGAGAATCCTGAGCTGGTCGATGACCTAAGTCCGCGAAGAGCATCCTATGATTCGGTTGAAGACAGCAGCGAAAGTGAAAACTCCCCTGTTGCTCGCAGGAAGCGGAGAACTAGCATTGGCTCATCAAGCAGCGAGGAGTATAAGCAGGAAGACAGTCAAGGCTCGGGGGAAGACGAGGACTTCATTCGAAAGCAGATTATAGAGATGAGCGCTGATGAGGATGCTTCAGGCTCTGAGGATGAAGAGTTCATCAGGAGTCAGCTCAAAGAGATTGGTGGTGTTACTGAGAGCCAGAAGAGGGAGGAAACAAAGGGGAAAGGAAAAAGCCCAGCAGGGAAACACAGACGTCTGACTCGAAAGAGTAGTACCAGCTTCGACGATGATGCTGGGAGACGCCATTCCTGGCATGATGAAGATGACGAAACTTTTGATGAAAGTCCTGAACTCAAATTCCGAGAAACTAAAAGCCAGGAGAGTGAGGAACTAGTTGTTGCTGGAGGAGGAGGGTTACGTCGATTTAAGACTATAGAACTCAACAGTACAGTAACAGATAAGTACTCTGCAGAATCCTCTCAGAAAAAGACAACTTTGTATTTTGATGAAGAGCCAGAATTAGAAATGGAAAGTCTGACGGACTCACCCGAGGACAGGTCTAGAGGAGAGGGATCCTCGAGTCTCCATGCATCCAGCTTCACTCCTGGCACGTCCCCTACATCAGTATCATCACTTGATGAAGACAGTGACAGCAGCCCAAGTCACAAAAAAGGAGAAAGCAAGCAGCAGCGCAAAGCTCGGCACAGGTCCCATGGCCCTCTTTTACCTACCATTGAAGATTCTTCCGAGGAAGAAGAACTACGAGAGGAAGAGGAGTTATTAAAAGAGCAAGAGAAGCAGAGAGAACTGGAGCAGCAGCAGAGGAAGAGTTCTAGTAAGAAATCGAAGAAAGACAAAGATGAACTTCGAGCTCAGAGGAGGAGAGAAAGACCAAAGACGCCACCCAGTAATCTCTCTCCCATCGAGGATGCGTCTCCCACAGAAGAATTGCGCCAGGCAGCAGAAATGGAGGAGCTCCATAGGTCCTCTTGTTCTGAATACTCGCCTAGCATAGAATCAGACCCAGAAGGATTTGAGATAAGCCCCGAGAAAATAATAGAAGTTCAAAAAGTTTATAAATTGCCCACAGCTGTGTCTTTATACTCACCAACAGATGAGCAATCTGTTATGCAGAAAGAAGGTGCTCAGAAGGCTTTAAAAAGCGCTGAGGAGATGTATGAAGAAATGATGCACAAACCCCACAAATATAAAGCTTTTCCAGCTGCAAATGAACGAGACGAAGTGTTTGAAAAAGAGCCATTGTATGGTGGTATGTTAATAGAGGACTACATTTATGAATCTTTAGTAGAGGACACATACAATGGATCAGTAGATGGCAGCCTGCTCACCAGGCAAGATGAACAAAATGGATTTATGCAGCAGAGAGGAAGAGAGCAAAAAATAAGACTACAGGAGCAGATTTATGATGATCCTATGCAGAAAATCACAGACCTCCAGAAAGAGTTTTATGAATTAGAAAGCTTACATTCTATTGTGCCTCAAGAAGACATTGTTTCAAGCTCTTATATCATTCCAGAAAGCCATGAGATAGTGGATCTGGGTAGCATGGTAACTTCTACCAGCGAAGAAAAGAAACTGTTAGATGCAGATGCTGCTTATGAAGAACTCATGAAGCGGCAACAGATGCAAGTAACAGATGGATCCAGCCTCATACAGACTACCATGGGGGATGACATGGCTGAGTCCACTCTGGACTTTGACAGGGTACAAGACGCATCTTTGACATCAAGTATCCTTTCTGGAGCATCTCTTACAGACTCAACCAGCAGTGCAACTCTCTCTATCCCAGATGTTAAGATAACCCAACATTTTTCAACAGAAGAATTTGAGGATGAATATGTAACTGATTATACAAGAGAAATTCAAGAGATAATTGCCCATGAATCTCTGATATTGACCTACTCTGAGCCTTCAGAGAGTGCTACGTCTGTCCCACCTTCTGACACACCTTCTCTCACATCATCTATTTCTTCAGTTTGTACCACAGATAGCTCCTCACCTGTCACTACCCTCGATAGCCTAACAACTGTTTATACGGAGCCAGCAGATGTAATAACTAAATTTAAAGACTCTGAGGAAATTTCTTCAACTTATTTTCCAGGCAGCGTTATCGACTATCCAGAAGATATAGGTGTATCCTTAGATCGAACCATCACACCAGAAAGTAGAACTAACGCTGATCAGATTATGATTTCTTTTCCTGGTATAGCACCATCTATCACAGAATCTGTAGCAACTAAACCTGAGAGGCCACAAGCTGACACGATTTCCACTGACTTACCTATATCTGAAAAGGAGTTGATAAAAGGCAAGAAAGAAACTGGGGATGGAATTATTCTGGAAGTTTTGGATGCTTACAAAGATAAAAGGGAAGAGTCTGAGGCTGAACTAACAAAAATTAGCTTACCTGAGACTGGGTTGGCCCCAACACCTTCTTCTCAAACTAAGGAGCAACCTGGATCCCCACACTCTGTATCTGGAGAGATCTTGGGTCAGGAAAAGCCCACATACAGGTCGCCGTCTGGCGGTCTTCCTGTTTCTACCCATCCATCCAAATCTCACCCATTTTTCCGAAGTTCTTCTTTGGACATATCAGCCCAGCCACCCCCTCCTCCTCCACCTCCTCCTCCTCCCCCGCCACCCCCTCCTCCTCCCCCACCCCCACCGTTGCCTCCAGCAACTTCTCCTAAGCCACCCACTTATCCTAAAAGAAAGTTGGCAGCTGCAGCTCCAGTGGCTCCAACTGCTATTGTTACGGCCCATGCTGATGCTATTCCTACTGTAGAGGCCACAGCTGCCCGCAGGAGCAATGGGTTACCTGCAACTAAAATATGTGCTGCTGCCCCTCCTCCTGTCCCTCCTAAGCCTTCTTCAATTCCAACTGGACTTGTATTTACACATAGACCAGAGGCAAGCAAACCTCCAATTGCCCCCAAGCCAGCAGTCCCTGAGATTCCAGTGACTACACAGAAAACAACAGACACGTGCCCCAAACCAACAGGTCTACCTTTAACATCAAATATGTCCTTAAATTTAGTGACTTCAGCAGACTACAAACTGCCGTCCCCTACCTCTCCACTTTCCCCACACTCGAATAAATCCTCACCGAGATATTCTAAGTCTCTCATGGAGACTTATGTGGTCATTACATTGCCCTCTGAACCTGGGACTCCAACAGATTCTTCTGCTGCCCAAGCCATTACAAGTTGGCCCTTGGGATCACCCCCAAAAGATCTGGTTTCCCTTGAAACGGTATTTTCTGTAGTTCCTCCCATGACATCTACAGAAATTCCAAGTGCTTCACAGCCAACCCTATATACATCTGGAGCTTTGGGGACATTTTCTGTTACCCCTGCTGTAACAGCCTCTCTGTTTCAAACAGTACCAACTTCACTTACACAGTTTCTTCCAGCAGAAGCTTCAAAACCCGAAGTCTCTGCAGTGAGTAGTGCAGTCCCAAGTGTTGCTCCCAGGAGTGTTTCCATACCAATTCCTCCAGAGCCTCTTGCTCTAGACAGGCATCAGTATAAGGAAAATGGAAAGTTGCCACTTATTGGAGATGCCATTGATTTGCGTACAATACCAAAATCAGAAGTTAAAGTAACTGAAAAATGTATGGATCTTTCTGCTTCTGCAATGGATGTGAAAAGGCAGACCACAGCGAATGAGGTTTACAGGCGACAAATTAGTGCTGTCCAACCTTCTATCATAAACCTCAGTGCAGCTTCCTCCTTAGGAACTCCAGTCACCATGGACTCTAAGACAGTGGCTGTTGTCACGTGCACAGACACTACAATTTACACAACAGGCACAGAAAGCCAAGTGGGTATAGAACATGCAGTAACATCACCACTGCAGCTTACTACATCAAAACATACTGAGTTACAATACAGAAAACCTAGTAGCCAGGCTTTTCCCATGATTCGAGATGAAGCACCAATAAACTTATCATTAGGTCCTTCCACTCAGGCAGTAACATTGGCTGTCACAAAGCCTGTCACTGTACCTCCTGTTGGTGTTACAAATGGATGGACTGACAGCACCATATCTCAGGGGATCACTGATGGAGAAGTGGTAGATCTCAGCACATCAAAGTCTCATAGGACTGTTGTGACAATGGATGAATCTACTTCAAATGTAGTGACTAAAATCATAGAAGATGAAGAAAAGCCAGTTGATTTGACTGCAGGAAGACGAGCTGTGTGCTGTGACATGGTTTACAAGTTGCCTTTTGGACGGAGCTGCACAGCACAGCAGCCTGCAACTACCCTTCCTGAAGACCGTTTTGGTTATAGGGATGACCACTATCAATATGATAGATCAGGGCCATATGGTTACAGAGGGATTGGTGGAATGAAACCTTCCATGTCAGACACTAATTTAGCAGAAGCTGGACATTTTTTCTATAAAAGCAAGAATGCTTTTGATTATTCTGGAGGAACTGAAGCAGCAGTAGATCTAACTTCAGGGAGAGTGTCTACAGGTCAGTATGATGTAGCCATAGACCCTGCCTTGAACTGTCATTACGGTGTGATGCATCTCGTTTCAGGATGAACAGTATCCCTGCTCCAGTTTTTGTTTACATTTTTGCTTTCTTTGGATGGTTTGGCCATATATTTTACAGTACATGTGCATTTTTGTTTCTCCGTGGTTCTTGCTGTTGTCGTTGCCTGCATGTGCCTGCATGCTCAACATTGCTTTTCTTCCGCATCTAATTAGGTTAACCTGTGGATTTGCATGCAGTCCCATTCATTGCGCTCATCAGGATAAAAGGGCTTTCACACCCAAACAGCACCATTCATTCTGAGAACTGGACTATAACTCTACCCTGTATTTCAGGTGAGGTAATGGATTATTCAAGCAAGACTACAGGCCCATACCCAGAAACACGCCAAGTCATTTCGGGAGTTGGGATTAGTACCCCGCAGTATTCCACAGCAAGAATGACTCCACCTCCTGGACCGCAGTATGGTGTGGGAAGTGTTTTGAGGTCATCTAATGGTGTTGTCTATTCTTCAGTAGCAACTCCAATCCCCTCCACATTTGCTATCACCACTCAACCTGGCTCCATTTTCAGCACCACGGTCAGGGATTTATCTGGCATTCATACAACAGATGCAATAACTTCATTATCAGCCCTGCATCAAAGCCAGCCAATGCCTAGATCGTATTTCATAACAACAGGTGCATCAGAAACAGACATCTCAGTAACCAGTATTGACATCAATGCCAGCCTGCAAACTATTACTATGGAAACTCTTCCTGCTGAGACAATGGACTCTGTTCCTACCTTAACCACCGCCTCTGAGGTGTTTTCTGAGGTGGTTGGAGAGGAAAGCACTCTTTTGATTGTCCCTGATGAAGACAAACAACAACAGCAACTTGACTTGGAGCGAGAGCTCCTGGAACTGGAGAAAATTAAGCAACAACGCTTTGCTGAGGAACTGGAGTGGGAACGTCAGGAGATTCAAAGGTTCCGAGAACAAGAAAAGATCATGGTTCAAAAGAAGCTAGAAGAGCTGCAGTCTATGAAGCAGCACCTTCTCTATCAACAAGAGGAAGAGCGGCAGGCCCAGTTCATGATGAGACAGGAGACGCTAGCTCAACAACAGTTACAACTTGAGCAGATCCAACAGCTGCAACAACAGCTCCATCAGCAGCTTGAGGAACAAAAACTTCGCCAGATCTACCAGTATAACTACGAACCCTCTGGGACTGCTTCTCCACAAACCACCACTGAACAGGCAATTTTGGAGGGTCAGTATGTTGCTACAGAGGGCAGTCAGTTTTGGGCCACTGAAGATGCCACCACAACAGCGTCTACTGTGGTAGCCATTGAAATACCACAGAGCCAAGGATGGTACACGGTTCAGTCTGACGGTGTGACTCAGTACATTGCCCCACCTGGCATCTTGAGCACTGTTTCGGAGATAC
This sequence comes from Mus musculus, assembly GCF_000001635.26. Lineage (NCBI taxonomy): Eukaryota > Metazoa > Chordata > Mammalia > Rodentia > Muridae > Mus > Mus musculus. The sequence goes on from NC_000071.6 coordinate 14,681,465, forward strand.
CTCTGACAGATGTTGTTGTAAAAGAGGAGAAACAGCCCAAAAAGAGAAGTTCTGGAGCTAAAGTTCGGGGGCAGTATGACGAGATGGGGGAAAGCATGGCAGATGATCCACGGAATTTAAAAAAGATAGTGGACAGTGGTGTACAAACTGACGATGAAGAAACTGCTGATCGGACTTATGCAAGTAGGAGAAGAAGAACTAAAAAGAGCGTTGATACCAGTGTCCAAACTGATGACGAAGATCAGGATGAGTGGGATATGCCTTCTAGGTCCAGGAGAAAAGCGCGAACAGGGAAATACGGAGATAGCACGGCAGAGGGTGACAAGACCAAACCCCCTTCCAAAGTCTCCAGTGTAGCAGTTCAAACAGTCGCAGAGATATCTGTGCAAACTGAGCCATTGGGAACCATAAGAACACCTTCCATACGAGCACGGGTGGATGCCAAGGTAGAAATAATTAAACACATTTCAGCGCCTGAAAAGACTTACAAAGGGGGCAGTTTAGGATGCCAAACAGAAACAGATCCAGACACACAGAGCCCTCCATATATGGGTGCCACATCTCCACCCAAAGACAAGAAACGCCCAACACCTTTAGAGATTGGTTACTCTTCTTCTCACCTTCGGGCAGACCCCACAGTCCAGCTGGCTCCTTCCCCACCCAAATCTCCAAAAGTCCTTTACTCACCCATCTCACCACTTTCCCCAGGCCACGCCTTAGAACCAGCCTTTGTACCTTATGAAAAACCCCTCCCTGATGACATAAGTCCACAGAAAGTACTCCATCCAGATATGGCTAAAGTTCCCCCGGCAAGCCCTAAGACAGCCAAGATGATGCAGCGTTCAATGTCTGACCCCAAGCCTCTGAGTCCAACAGCAGACGAAAGTTCCAGGGCTCCTTTTCAGTATTCCGAGGGCTTCACGGTAAGAGGGATTCTATTCAGTTAGAAGACAATGGATGAGTTGATGTTAATCATGTGTTTGCAGATTTAGAAGGTAACAAAACTAGCATGTAGAAAGTGAGACACTAAAACTGAGGGAAGACTGTGTCATTATAAATGTATCAGGGGATGCGGGGGAGTGATGGGAGGAAGAAAGACTACATTCACAAAAGCTGTAGGTAAGACGATCTGAGGACAAAGTTTGTTGTTTTATGAAGTTTGAGACAAAAGTTCTGCTTTAATATCAAAATGTCTGAATTATAGACTGCTTACAGTGTATTTTACTAACATTCCTTTTACCCACGTGATGGGATAAACATTGAATATAAACAAACAAGGCTAGGGGTGAAGGATGATCATGCATTTAGATCAGGGCACTAAATCTCATTATTGGCGTGTGGACAGTCTCTTTTTCTAGCCAGGATATTTACTGTAAAAGCTTAACATAAATTCATTGGCCAGGATGGGGGCATATGGACATACAATACATTAGATGCAGTCACCCATGCTTATTTTATTTGTGACCATTTTCTTAAACTAACCTCAAATGAGCCTCACTGCTAGGGTTTGTAGAAGTATAACTAAATTTTGTTTTAATAGCAGAGGTTATTTTATGGAGCATACTTTTGCTTCAAGGGAAGAAATAGATATGTTAGGCATGTAAAGATTCTGTAAATGTGAATGAAAAAGGTTAATCATAACAGCAGGTAGATTGTAATTAATAAAAATCAATTAGTTCAAGTATGAGTTCAGTTTGGAAAAAAATTCTTTTCAAGTCAAAGTTTTCCCTAGTGCAGTATTTTTTTATCTGAAGCTTCTAAATTCAAGCTGCTATTTCCACTGATCTCTATTTTAAACAGTGGCCATAGTCTATAAAATAATAATATAATATAATATAGTCTGTTTGTAGTTATATAGCTATGATGTTTAAAATCATATTTGTTAAAATTTCACATCTAAATTTTCCAGATTTGTGGTAGATTTTATCATCTTCTATATTTCCTTCTTTCTTTTTTTCTGAACTCATTTGTTTATTTATTCACTTTACAGCCTGGTTGAAGCCCCCTCCCTCCTTCCCTCCCAGTCTCACCCTTATTCCCCCGCCCACAATTTTCCCCTCCCTGTCTTCTCAGAGAAAGGGAGGCCCACCACGGGTACACGCCCACCTGGTATATCAGGTCAGAGCAGGACTAAGCACATCCTCTCCCACTGAGGCCAGATGAGGCAGCATAGTGATGGGAAAGGGATCCAAAGGCCCACAACACAGTCAGAGAGCCACCACTCCAATTGTTAGAAACCCTCATGAAAAACAAGCTGCACATCTGCTACATATGTGTAAGAGGCCTAGTTCTAGCCTAGGCATGCTCTTTGGTTGGTGGTTCAGCCAACGTGAGCCCGCATGGGCCAAGGTTAGATTACACTGTAGGTTTTCTTGTGCTATCCTTGACTACTCCAGCTCTCTCATTCCTTCCCCCTACTCTTCCACAAATATCCCCCAGCTCCACCCCTTATTTGGCTGTGGTTTTCTGCATTTGTTTCTATCAGCTGCTGGATGGATGAAACCTCTCAGAAGATAGTTATGCTAGGCTCCTGTTTGCTGTCTGCTCTTAATTCATAGTGTCAGGGGTTGGCTCTCTCCCATGGAATGGATCTCAAACTGAGATTCATTAAACTCACTTTAATCTCTTTCCCAACTTTATCCTATGCTATCCTTTCTTGTAAGCATAACACATGTTCGGTCAAAGGTTTTGTGGGTGTATTTATGGCCTTATCCCTTCGCTGGGAGTCCTACCTGGCTACAGGAAGTGGCCACTTTAGGCTTCTTAACCCACCCCCACTTCTAAGAGTCTCAGATATAGTAACCCTCATAGACTCCCTGTAGTCTCCCCATTACACCTCTCTGTCACATCCTAGAAATGTCCCCCTCTAACGATTTAGATTCAGTCACCTGGCATTCCTTTCCCAGCTCTCCCCATACCTGATAACCCCATTCCACTCCCCATCACTTCTCCCACCCAGTTTTCTTCCTTTTTCCACCCCTGGTAACTATTTTATGTCCCCTTCTGAGTGAGATTTAAGCATCCCCCCTTGAGCACTCCTTGTTACTTAGCTTATTTGAGTCGGTGGGGTATATCATGGGTATCCTGTACTTTATGGCTAATATCCACTTACCAATGAGCATATAGCATGTATGTCCTTTGGGACTGGGTTATCTCACTCAGGATGATATTCTCTAGTTCCATACATTTGCCTGAAAATTTAGTGGTGTCCTTATTTTTAATAGCTGAGTAGTATTCCATTGTGTAAATGAATCACATTTTCATTATCCATATCTGTTGAGGGACATGTAGATTGTTTCCAGTTTCTGGCTATTATGACTGAGGCTGCTGTGAACACAGTTGTACAAGTGTCCTTGTGTATAGTGGGGCATCTTTCAGCTATATGTCCAGGAGTAGTATAGCTGGGTCTTGAGGTAGAACTATACATTTTTTCTTCTTTTCTTTTCTTTTCCTTTTTTTTTTTTTTTTTTTTTTTTTTTTTTTTTTTTTTTAGAAATAACGAGATTGATTTCCAGAGTGGTTGTACTAGTTTGCACTCCTACCAGTGGAGGAATGTTCCCCGTATCCCACATCTTTGTCAGTATGTGCTGCCATTTGAGGCTTCTGGTCTTAGCCATTTCAGCAGGTGTAAATGGAATCTCAGAGCCATTTTGATTTGCATTTCCCTAATGACTAAGGGCGTTGAACATTTCTTTAAATGATTCTCAGCCAGTAAATATCCATCTGCTAAGAATTCTCTGTTTATCTCTGTACCCCATCTTTAATTAGGTTATTTGGTTTGTCAGTGTTTAATTTCTTGAGTTCTTTGTCTATTTTGCATATCAGATGTAGGGTTGGAGAAGATATTTTCTCATTCTGTAGGCTGCCATTTTGTGCCATTGATGTTGTCCTTTGCTTTACAGAAGATTTTCACTTTAATGAGGACCCATTTATTACTAATTTTTGCGCTTAATGCCTGAGCTGTTGGTGTTCTGTTCAGGAACTTGACTCCTGTACCAGTGCGTTCAAGTCTATTTCCCACTTTCTTCTCAGATTTAGTGCATCAAGTTTTATCTTGTCTTTTATCCACTTGGACTTGAGTTTTGTGCAAGGTGACTATTTGCAAATATGGACTATTTGCATTCTTTTACATGCAGACATCCAGTTAGACCAGCACCATTTGTTTAAGATGCTTTCTTTTTTTCACTGTATGGTTTTGGCTTCCATGTCAAAAATCAAATGTCTGTAGGTGTGTTGGTCTATTATTGGATCTTCAACTTGATTCCTTCCGTTGATTAATGTTTGTTTTTACAACACCACCATAAAGTTTTTATAAACATTGCTCTATAGTACAGCTGGAAATCAGGAATGGTGATACCTTGAGAAGTTCTTTTATTATACATCATCATTTTTATCTAAGCTGTTTTTTTTTTGCCATATGAAGATGAGAATTGTTCTTCCAAGGTCTATAAAGAATTGCATTCCAATATTTATAGGAATTGCACTAAATCGCTAGATTGTTTTTGATAACAAGGCCGTTTTTGCTATGTTAATCCTAGTGGTCCATGAACATGGGAGATCTTTCGATCCTCTGATACCTTTTTTCAATTTCTTACTTTAGAGACTTGTAGTTCTTGTCATACAGGTCTTTCACTTGGTTAGAGTTACCAAGATATTTTATATTATTTTTAGCTATGGTAAATGGTGTTGCTTCTTTAATTTTGTTCTCAGCCTGTTTATCAAGGAGGGTTACTAATTTCTTTGAGTTAATTTTGTACCCAGCCATTTTGCTGTATGTATAAGAATTCTCTGGTAGAATTTTGGGGATCATCATATCATCTGTGAAGAGTGATATACTGTGACTTTTTCTTTTCCAATCTATAATCATTTTTTACAGTCCAATCATTATCCCCCTCTTGGTCTGCCCTCTAACAGGTCCTCATCACATTCCTCCTCCTCTCCCACCCCCACCCCTGTCTCTATGAAGATGTTCCCCTAAGTCCCTCACCCCACCCCACCCTACTGCACCCCTCCCCACCCCTGCCAGGCCTCCTCACTTCAAGTCTCCTGAGGGTTAGGCTCATCTTCTCTCACTGGGAGTAGAAAGCCTTCTCTTGTCCCTGATTTTAGTGGAATTGGTTAAATTTCTCTCCATTTAATTTGATGTTGGCTATTGGCTTGCTGTATATTACCTTTATTGTGTTTAGGTATGTGCCTTATATGTCTGATCTTTCCAAGACTTTTAACATGAACGGGTGTTGCATTTTGTCAAAGGCTTTTTCAGCATGTAATGAGATGATCTTGTTCTTTTTTTTTTTCTTTAAGTTTGTTTATATGGTGCATTTTTGTATATTGAACCATCTCTGCACCCCTGGGATAGAGCATGCTTGATCCTCATGTATGATGTTTTTGATGTGGTCTTGGAATCAGTTTACTAGTATTTTATTTAATGTTTTTGCATCGACTTTCATAAAGGAAATTGGTCTGAAAGTTTGTTTCTTTTTGAGTCTTTGCGTGGTTTATTTATCAGGTGACTCTGGACTCGTAGAATGACTTTAAAAAGGTTCCTTCTACATTTATTTTGTTAAATAGTTTGAGGAAGATTGGTATTAGCTCTTCTTTGAAAGTCTGGTAGAATTCTCAGTTAAAAACAGCTGGCCTTGAGCTTTTTTGGTTGGGAGACTTTTTAATGACTGCTTATGTCTCCTCAGGAGTTATAGGACCCTTTAAGTTGTTTACCTGATCTTGGTTTAACTTTGGTAAGTGATATTTATCACGAAAACCATCTATTTCTTCAAATTTTTCCAGTTTTGTGGAGTATAGGCTTTTGAAATAAGGCTTAACTATTCTTTAAATGTCCTTGTAGTGTGTTGCTACATCTCCTATTCCATTTCTGAGTTTGTTTATTTGGATACTCTCTCTTTGTTTTTTGGTTAGGTTGGCTAAGGGTTTGTCTATCTTGTTAATTTTCTCAAGGAACTATCTTGTTCTCCTTGATTCTTGTATTGTTTTCTTTTTGTTTCTAATTGATTGATTTCAGCCCTTATTTTGGTTATTTCCCTCATTCTACTCCTCTTTTGTGTCTTTGCTTTGACCTTAAACTATAGTCAATATGATGCTCCATTGGAGAACACTTATTAATTTCTCATTTGCAAACAGTTGTCTTTTGGAGATAGTTTCTTAGTTAGGGATTAGAGCTCATGTTCACTTCCACTCTCAGCATTGTGAGCCCACCTGCTTTAGTCTTTTGCAGTCACTGTGTCTGTTGTCACAATCTCTGCAAGTTCATATGTGCACTAATCCTGTTGTATCTGAAAGACGCCATTTCCTTGGTGTCTTCTATCCCCTGTGGATCTTACAATATTTCAGCCTCTCTTCTACAGAGTTCCCTATGTCCTGAGAAGAGACATTTATTTGATAGAGATATTTCATTTATGACTAAGTTTTCCAAAGTCTCTTACTATTGTCTAGTTTTGTGTCTCTGTATTCATTCCTGTCTATTGAAGGAGGAAGTTTCGCTGATGTACTGAATGAGACACTGATCTATAGATTTAGGAAAATGTTGTAGGAGTCACATTATTGCTATATTATTTTAGTAAAACAGTAGTATTTGGTTTGCCCCTAGGTCCATGGCCTATCTGGTCTTAGGTTCTTGGCATCTGAGCAATGTCAGACATAGGTTCTGTCTCATGGAGTGGACCTTAAATTCAATCAGATAGTTACTCCCACAATATTTTTGCATCTTGCAGTGTATAACACAGGCAGGTCATCATTGTAGATCTCAGGGCTTGTAGCTGGGCTGGTGGTTACCTTTCTCCTCTGGAAGTATGAAAATCACCTTCAATAGTATGAACACTTGTCAGGCTCTAGGTGGACACCAGGTTGACTTCTCTATGGTTGATGAGGTATATAAGTATTGTCTTCATCAAAAGGACCTTCCTATCACTTTGTCATGAGCACACAGTAGCCTTGACGATAGCCTAAAGAGTTTAGGGGTTTCAGTGGAGGCTCCCTTGGCCAACAATCCAATTAAATGAAACCCATTTCATGTACTGGAAGTTTAGGTTAGTGGCAAAGGTTGTCCAATTGCAGCCTTGTCTCTCCCTTCATTTCATGCCTCCATTCAGAGTTTATGTTTATATTTTAAGAAGCTTCTATTGTAGGTAGATTTCAATAAGACCTCTCAAAAATGGTCCTCAGTGTTAGTTTCCCTTGACCATATTCCCTCCCTGTCTTAGTTACTCTTCTATTAGTATGAAGAGACATCATGGTGAAGGCCATCTTTATAAAAGAAAGCATTTAATTAGAGGAATGCTTACAGTTTTATAGGATTAGTCCATGGCAGTTATAGCAGGAATCAGATATGCATGGAACTGTAGTAGTAGCAGAGAGTTTTATATCCTGAGCCAAGTGTATCAAGCAGAGAGAAAGAGACACTGGCCCAGAAAGGTCAAATAAAATGCCACAGCCCAGTGACATACTTCTTCCAACAAGGCCACATTCATTCCAACAAAGCCACACCTTCTAGTACTTCCCAAACAGTTCCATTAATCTGCTTATATTTCTATCTTAAGTCTCACTTCCACTACTAAATTTATAGATGATATGTATAAAATATTATTATCATCTAGTAGAATATACATAATAAAATGAAATAATGTTCTTATTAGCTAGTAGAATATATCTAATACATATAAAATGTTATCTTTATCTAGTAGAATATAGCTCAGATTTTATTTATGGGAAAGGATTTTGTTAATTGGATCCACAACATTATATAATGCACAACAAAGTAGCTGATCAAAAATGTTTACTGGATTTCTTTGTTATCAAACAATTTTTATTCTTCCCAGATTGGAGGGCTTCACACATTTTTAGCTAACACTAAAACAAAAAGGAAAGTTAAGCCTGAAAAAAAATACTATTCACTCATTTGTGAAACTTGTGTAACTCAGTATTATATTATTTCATTCTGTTTTATCCTGTTTCATTTTTTTTCTATCACCTGGATGTTTAACATTGGGCTTGTTCAGAGTTTATTTCAATCTAGGGTTTTTTAAAGTTTATTTGTGGGGTATCTATACCATCAGGTCCAGGAGGTTTTTGTAATTAAAAGGAAACAAACCCTGTTCCCTGGGTCCTTTCTCTTCTACAATGAAATTGATTTGCATCACTAACCCAGGTAACTGCAATGGTAATTCAGCATGTCAAGAGACAAGGTGACATTAGTACTGCAAGGAAGCAGTGTAAATTCTAAAAATTTCCCTCTGGCTAGAAAGATATGAGTTCATTCGAAGATTAATATGTCTTGAAGAATAGCAAATCTTTCATGATTTCTTCATTAAAAAGATGTTATGTTTCAGAAGAAAAAAAAAACTAGACTTTGCTCAATAATGCATAACACTTTTTGCTCCAAAAACAAAAAGAAAAAAGAAAAATAAGTCTATTGTTGAACCTCTCTCCATGGCCATAGATCTACAAAGTCTTAAACTATTTGGTCCTAATCCCAGTCTTAACAGAAAAATCTTTGTTAAAATGATTTCTTGTAGAAATTTAGCCCGGATCCTTTAGAAAAGCAGGTGTAATTCATGAGATGAATAATGCAAAAATAGATTTTGCTTCACTGATTGCTGTTTCATACATATTTTTAAAAATTTGTAACCCTTCAGTGTCTATTCTAAGAATAATTCCCATAGCCAAAAGTTGAGAAAGTTTGTTTATATCTTTTTTTTGCATTCTCCAAATAAAGATTAAGAAGTAATGGCTAAATGGGATTTGAAGAAGAATTTTTAATACACGCTTACTTTCCAGTACCTTTTAAGAAAATGCAAGATAAAAATCAGTCTATTGAAACTGATTTTGATGGAATCACATTTTACAGTGATATTATATAAAAAATTTACTAACATTCTAGAGATGGGAGTGTAGATACTACAATCATCTTTTTTAAGTCTGATCTTTTGTTGTTTCTTATGTTGTTCACATATTTGCTGGGATTAAATCTTATGTTGTGAAATCTAACTGTTACAATTAAAATAGGCAACAATATGTTAATGCGTTTCAATATATAGCCGTAAAATAATAGTCATTAATTATTAGCAAAGTTCAAGGCTTATGAAAAAATCCACTAAGGCAAACAATACATCAGCATAAATGTCAGTTTTATTGTTTGCTCAGGAATGATGCAATTTATTATAATGACTACCTGTGAGTTAAAGTAAATCTCATAATACTGAAGGAAAGTTCATTCGTTAATCTACTCCAGAAATCCATATTTCAAACTATAAAAATTAGCATGCTTCTAAGAATAGACTCTTATTCCTATTAATCAGTGAAAGACCCCTGCAAAAATTTAACAGCAGATATTTGACATGCCAGTTTAGCAAACATGAAGATCTCTGTCTTAGCTGAAATCTCAATGTGATTCATGCAATTTACCAATGTACAGCATTATTTTATATTAATTAGCTTCCTCAGTATTTCATAATATGATTTTATTAACAACTCATGATATTTTCTGTTTAAATAGTTATGAGGCTGTAACCATGTCTACAATAAAGCTACACACACAAACATACACATACAAGTACACACACACATTCTCCTGAATATACTTCCTCCAAAACTCACTCACATACTCAAAACATATATATATATATATATATATATATATATATATATATATATATATATTTCTAAAATTATTCCTGATTGTTAGGACTTAATGATATACAGCATTAGCTATTTTAAGAAAAATGAAATAGCAACGAGAATATAGTACAAAAGTTTGGGGAAAACTGAGAATATATTTCAAGCTATAAGTTATAGTTAACCAACAATGTTTCCCACTAATGATATTTCTTTGCCATATTCTATATCACAATGCACATTTATGTCAGGTTGTAGCCAGTCTTAGCTACTTGCTGGTATCTTTTTTTCCTATCCTTTACCCAGCCCCCACCCCCATTTTGCCCTCTATCACTAGATAGGAGGCAAGGAAGGATGTGAGGGGGGGAGAGAGAGAGGGAGAGAGATATCTGTATCTAATATCCTTTGTTTTTGCTTCTCCTTTGAGCATGGCTACTAATAAACTGCAACCCACACCCACAGCCAACCCCAATAACCGCCAACCACCCACACCTCTGAGGGTCCTAGCATTTATATACCATCTGAAAAGTTCACCGAATTCAGAATGTCACACAATCGCAAAAACTATCTTCAACTAGCAAAATCATGCCTCTGCTAGAGCAGAAGGCAAATCATAGTCAGCTGCAGCAGACAATCCCGAAGCATCCTCACATCCTTACCCCTGGGATTAAAACAAAAAAAAAAAACCACATTCTTATATTTCCATGTTCTTTAATGAAACCAAAATTCCAGAATTCTTACTATGTCAGGTATATATTGTTTTAGTATAAATACATATGGAGAATATTCATACATACACCTTATATGACTCCGTAGAATGGTACAATGTTTTACATGCTGTTGTGTGCTTCAAATATGCAAATCATTTCATTTCTATAGATACTAAATTCATCTAGTACTTTCAAGGAGAATAATCTGAAATCCGGTGGATGTCCTTTGAATCCTTACACATATCCATAATAAATGTTCCTATGGGACAATCTTGTTAAAGTTTCTGCATGACAAGCATAGGCATATCCCCACTGTTAGTTTAATTAGAAACTTGGACTAAATTCAGTCCTAATTGGGGGGTTTATGTGCTCTATGCAGAGGGACTGCTTTGGTAGTTATTCACTCCTTTGAGTCTTGCCCTGAAAACTCTGCTTAACGTGCTAATTAAGAGTGTGAAGTTGTTAACATTTCCTAAATAACACAGTGTGACAATTGACTTTTTCTTTGCCCCTGAAAAAGTGTGCAGGAGTTGCTTCAGTGTGACATAGACATCAGGGCCCAGTGTCCATACAAAAATCATCCCAAGAGTATATTCAGGAAAGTCATCTTTATTGAAAATTAAAGCAGTTTTTCATTAATGGAAGGAATCACTTGTGTATAAATACTCAGAGAAATGCACAATAGTGTCACATTTCATGGATTATCTATTGAAAAACCCTTGACATGCTTATTTCTACTTCTGTAGAGAATTGGGAATTGCAATATTAAGCTAGTTAGAAGTGAGAAAAGAATAACTGTCTACAAATGAAAGAGGGAAGGTTTTAATTTGGCTCCCATTTCCAGCATGGAGTCAGTCTGTAGGGTTGGTCAGGACCTCACTATCTAGGATACACTGATCTCACACTCCTAATAATCTTACCACCTCGGCCCCTCTGGGTGCTGGCATCTCAGGATCATTGTAGTATTGAAAGGAAATTAATCATTTCTCTACTGTTTTTTTGATACATTATTCTATTTCAAATCTTCATAGGAGTACACAGAGAGCAACTCTTCTTTTGTGTGTATAAATGTTAACTCATGGTGCTTTATGTAGTTTCCAAAGCTTTAAAACTCCATATGCTGAAAACAACCATATCCTGAATACATATATCTAAGGAGCAAAAAAAAAAAAAAAAAAAAAAAAAAAAAAAAAAAAAAAAAAGAGCTTGGGTGGACTCCTCCTCTATCCAGTAAGGTTCTGTAGCCATACGATTAAAATAGGAGAGAGTGCTTCCTTGTTTCAAACTCATACAACAAAGCCCTTTCATTTCAGCAAATTCTCATTGATACTGTGACATATTCTTCAATGAAAAATGCTGGACTATATAACAAAAGTAAATTCTGAGTGGCTTTGTTTAATTACATGCAAATGAGACAATGTGAGCCCTAAATAGAACTGAAGTAGAACCTACTGTTGACTATATTTGTAAAACGTATTTGAAAAAGTGGAAGAATATGGATTTTGCACTCACTTGCCATTGATTATGTAAAATATGCAGTGGAATGCTATGGCTAAAGCTAGATAAACTCTGCAGAAGCACATCAAGGAACATTGCTCATAGGAGAAACATTTCTATCCTTAGCACTGAAAGTACCTTGAATAGTTAAGAGAGATGATTCAGCCTAGATAGGGGGTTTTATATTCTATTATACAAATAATTAAGCATATTTTAACTGCTGATACAGATGATGATTTTATACACAAAAATAGATTTATAGACGGGGTGCCTTTTAAAAATTTTCAGTGCTGGGAGTCAAGCCCAGAGCTTAGATAGATGATATACATATTGCAAATGACATTTTGATTTCAGTTTTCTGAAACAGAAATATAAAGATCAGTGACTTCGACTGAGGACATAGTAATCATATCTTAAATATGTAGTTACAGACTAGTATAATGCCAAAGTAAGGCAGGTAAGCTTTATTAAGGATTGTTTCAAAAAATTCTGGCTAGCTCAATAAGTAGAAGAGTAAAGATCCTTGGTAGGTGAATGTAACAATCATAAAGTATTTTATTGCTAATAGAAATCTTACATTAAAATGAACCTTTGAGGAGTTAATGTCCACTAAACTATAAAACAATCTGCAGTGATGAAAAAGATGCATGCATAAAGTTATAAACTACTGTAAAGGGAAGTGCCATACAAGTATCCAAAGGCCAAGACAGAGAACATGGCCTACCCCACATATCATCGTGACACTTTTAGATCACAGTCTCTTCCTCAACAGGAAACAGACATATTGATTGTTGTGATAATAATTTGTATTTCTTTATATGTTTTCTAAATGGACTCCATATAGAAGATAGCATATGCCTTAAATACATAGCTTTCCGAAGTTTAATTAAATGAATTTTAATGTTCATGCTGTTTTGTGTGGATGCTTATCTTTAAATCCTGTTTTCTTCTTTAACTCAAGAACAGCTTTTTATAATGTGCGGTTCATATCAAATTAACTACTTAAAAGCGAAGAATTGGGTTTTTTTTAGTATATTTATAATACTGCACAGTCACTAGCTCCTCTATATCATTCTAAAACACTTCATCATATCAAAATAAATCCTGCACCTCTTCAGAGGTGACATTCTATTCCTGTCTCTACTTCCCTTCTGTCAGCCACAAGTGTTTTATGTCTATGATGTTTTAGCTTCTCAGGGTATAAACACAGATGAGATCATATAAGATGTGACCTTTGTGTCTAGCTACTTTCACTTTGAATAATATTTTCTAGAACCATGCACATTTTATTAATTATCAGTGGTGTGTTTCCTTGTACTCTTGAAATCTATTATACCATACACCCTCCAATTTGTTTATTTCTCCATCTGCTGATGGCATATTGGCAATTAAGAATCATGCTGGTATGCATTTGAACATTTATGTATTTGTTAAAGCCCTGGCTTTTATTCTTCGGATATTTACTTAAGAGCACAAATGATAATCATTATGTTGATTCTACATTTAACTTTTTGAGAACTTATTAGACTCTCACATAGCTCTTAAAATTTTTGCATTCCTATCAGCAATGTACAGTCATTACCATATACCTACCTGCTCTCCAACACTTATTCTCCTGAAATGAAAAAACACAGCCATCCCGCTGAGTGTAAACTCCTATGAAATCATGGTTTTGATTTGATTTTCCCAGTAACTAATGATGTTGAACATTAGTTCAAATATTTCTTGGCATTTGTATTCTTATTCTCATTTGGAGAAATTATTTGAGACTTTTGACCAGTTTTTAATTGGATCATGTAATGATAATAGTTTATAAAAGCCATATTTTCATATTAATGGGTGAATGCAACTAATGTAATAGGTAGCTTGTAAAATTATCAGTTATTTGGGAATTAAGGTGAACATGTTAGATATTTTAAATGGGTACTGGGACAAAACTACCAAATAATGTCAGCAAATGATTTCATTTCTCTAAGTAGGATAAGCTGCCTCCACACAAAATACATGCTACTAAAGTTTCCCAGTCTGGACCCAAGCTGGTTCCCAAGTTTCTAAGGATGAGTTCCCTCAATTAAAAAGAACAGACAGAAACCAAAGACCACTTAACATTCAGCTCAGTTTGATAAAAATCCTGAAAACTTATGCTTCTGACATGCACCTCTTGTGCAAAACATTCTGTGTTTGTGCTTGTACATTGTGGAAGTGTTGTGGCATAACATCAACTTTTAAAACACACCAGGGTTTCCTGGTCATAAAGGAGCATTTACTTGTCTGTCAGGAATATCTTTAACATTGGAGATAACCTCGGCTTTTATCAAAGGTCAAGAAGCAGTGAACTCAGCCACGTTCCCAGGGAGAGCTACGATGAAGTCTGGAACCTGGCTAAGAAACGGGAAGGAGGCCTAAGACTTGCCTTTCCCCCAGAGCAATCCATTCCTTGAATCCCTGTCTTTCTGAGAGCAACCTAACCAAGGAGCATTTGAAATGTTTCTCTGAAAATTCTAACTTTGAAAAGAATTCTAGGATGACTGTAACAGAGAAACATACTAAGGTTTCCACTAAAATCTTGACATATAGTAAGAATGATGGTGTGTGGGACGCAGGGCAAAGCACGTGTTTTCAGGCTTGTGCTTCTACCTGCTGGTCCATGTCCTTAGCCCCCAGACACTGACTATCATGTCTAGTTTTTAAACAGTAATTCTTATAGAAAAGTTTCACTTTGTTAAAATGAAGAGAAGCATCAAAAAGACTAAGATGATCCACTTTCCCCAAACTACTCTGACATTATGTCCCAACTACTTCTTAATGCAAACCATAGCTATAGCTTAGGTTAAAAATAGCCTTAGGATCAATGAGTTTGCAGTTAGCTCTTGTAATGCCTTTCCTTGGCTATATATATTTTGGAGAAACTGTTACATTTTTTTCAAGTTTTGGATTTAATATGATAACGATGATGATGATGATGGTGGTGATGACATTGTTTGGCAAGCACTTGATCATATCAGGTAAATAGCCTGTGTTAAATGATTATTCGTTCAATGACTGAACTCAAATCCTGACTGCAGATACAGAAGTCATGATTCACTGTTACCTTTGTTTCACAGAATATAAACATTCTGACACAATTTTCATCTGTTTTAAAGAATAGTCATTTGCTATAGGAGAACATAAGAATTGATTTCTATTTTTTTAATGTTTTAAGTTTAAATGAAATATATCACTTTAACTTCTTTATTCTCTCCAACCTGCCATCCCCGTTCAACCTCCCTCTAAACAGAAACCCACCCATGCATCATGCATCTACTCTCAAGTTGACAACGTGTGTGTGTGTATAATATATATATTATATTGTATATATATATATATTATGTATATATATATATATATATATATATACATACAGCTTGCTGAATCTTTTTTATTATATATTTACATTCCAAACACTGCCCTCTTCCTCACAGGGTGCCTCCCACCTTCCTCCCTCCCCTTCTCCTCTGAGAGGGTGGATTTTCCACTGGGTTCACACAAACACACACACACACACACACACACACACACACACACACACACACACACAGTCTAGTGCACTGAGTCTCTGCAGGGCTAGGTTCATCCTCTCCCACTGGGGCCAGACAAAGCACCCCTGTTGGGGAATGGATTGCACAGTCACACAGCTGCTTTATGGACAGCCACTGTTGTTCCAGGTGTTGAGAGACCCACAGGGAGATTGAGCTGTACATCTGTTACGTATGTTCTGGGGGGCCTCATCCAGCCGGTGTTTGGTTGGTGGCTCAATCTCTGAAAGATCCCAAGGGTCCAAGTTAGTTGATCCTCCTGATCTTCCTGTGGAGTTCTATATCCATCAGGGCTTTCAGCCCTTCCCCCAAACTCTTCCATGAGACTCTGTGACCTCCATCCAGTGTTTGGTGTGGGCCTCTGCATCTGTTTCGGTCAGCTGCTGGGTAAGGAGTATCTCAGAGGACAGTTATGCTAGGCTCATGTCTGCAAGCATAAAAGAGAATATTAATAGAGTCTGGGACTGGTGCTTACCTGTGAGATGAGTCTCTAGTTGGGCCGGTTATTGGTTGGCCATTCCTTCAGTCTCTGCTCCTTCCTTGTCTCTGTATTTCTTTTAGACAGGACAAAGTTTGGGTCAAAGGTTTGTTGAGTGAGTTGGTGTCCTTATCCCTCCACTGTGTATCCTGCCTGGCTGCAGGAAGTGGCCTCTTAAGGTTCCATAAACACACTGTTCTGCATCTTGGCTAAAGTCAATGGCATATACTCTTGAGAGCTTCCCGTATCCCAGGTCTCTGTGACTTTCGAGAGATTCTCCCATTACCCCTACCCCAGACAACTCAGATTTCCATTTATTGTCTTGGTGCTATGGCCCTCTCTCCTGTCTCCCCACACATGATTCAATCTTCCTCGCTTATGCCTTCCTTCTTGTTTAACTTCTTTGTGTCTATGGAGTATAGCATGGGTATCCTGTATTTTGGGGCGAATCTCACTTAGAAGGGGAAATAAAACAGTGATAGGCAGATGGAGGGAGGGAACAGAGTAGGAGAGGGGATGGGGAAGGGAATGGGGGAGGAGTTCAGGAGGGATGGCCAGATGGCCATGAGAGTGAATGGAAATCTACAGCTAACAAGATGAGGAGGTGAGGGCCATCTCCAAGATGAGACAGAAAGCTGGAATAGAGGAGGCACCAAGAATCAGTGGGGGTGTCCTTAGCTGTGACTCACAGAATTGGGGCTATGGAACCTGAAGAGACCACTCCTGTAACCAGGCAGGAACCCAATGGAGAAATAGTTCTGATGGTCTCATATTGCACTGGCATCTTTTGATTATGTTCTTGCAGGGTCTTTAGCTATCTGGTTGCCTCTGGTGTTGGCTGGCCTGGTAGACACTGGCAGTAGTAAGTCACTGGGACTGGTTGTCCTGGATAGCAGCAGGCACCCCAAAATGCAGTTTGAGCTGTGAGCTGGGGTATGAGATGCAGGTCCTTGATTGCAGGTGGTAGAATGAACCAGAAGATGGAGCTTGTTGTCCTGGGTGTCCCCGGTGGGAGGTGTGGACCAGAAGATGGACTCTGATAGGATGAAGTGGAGCTCAAGGCTGCTGGGCTTGCTGGGGTTCAAACTGGTAGGAGGATTAGGGCATGGATGTTGTTACTGGTGGGAGAAGGCCTGCCTGGAGACAGTTGGAGCTTCGGAATGGAGAGTGGGGTGCCAAGATGCTAATGCAGGTACTATTGAGTCCACTTTTGTTGTTTGTGTGGTATGTCTTCAAGGATGACCACTCTATATTCGACTACCAATAAGAGAACTCATCTCTAGGAGATGCTTGCATTCCTTTTTGGCAGTCACTAGTTACCTATAGGTCTAGTGTTTGGACCTGCAAAATGCCCTTCCTTTCCCATAAGCATGTACATTGATACTGCCATTGTTCTGTGCATTTTTTTTAAACCACAGTTCCTCAGAGACTGTTTCACTAGAACTGACCTAAAACTAACCTAAGACTGTTTCAAAGCCGACTTCTTGATATTATGGCTCTGACAATCTTTCCTCCCCTTCTTCCCTGATGTTCCTAAATCCACAGGACTTGCAGGGGTTTTCTCTTAGATGTATTTGTTGAGGATGAGCTGTTATAGCCTGTTGATCTCTGATATGTGTCCAGTTGTGGGATTTCCGTGATGAACTCCATTTGCTGTAAAGAGAAGCCTGTTTGATGAGAGGTGGGAGCTACACTTACCTTTGGGTAAGGATGAGTTTTAGATTATAATCAGCAATCATGTCAGTCTACAAAGTGATGGGACTAGACTCTTTTCTAAGGTCTCCATAGTCCCAGGAAGCTAAGTTTCCAGTACCACACCAGAGTTTCCTCCTCTTGAGTAGGCAGTCAATCCAGTTTGACATCTCTTCATTTCTGTCAGCATGTGAGTGGTACTTATTACATCATTATTGCCATGCTGGTAGTTTTGGATCATGAGTGTTGCAGCTGAGTGGGACTATTCAATTGCTTTCCTTTCTTGCCCACTTTATTATATTTTCTAGAGCCGTGCAAACTAGACAGCAGGAAAGGAGTTTTCAGGTCAGATTCAGATTAAATCATCTGAGGCTTGTGTCATAAGTGCACTGTGTCTTCAGCAGTGACCCTGGATATTTAATTAAGAACCCAAGGCTTGACTCTCCTCTTTTAGAAGCACCTCATGACCCAGCTCAGTCTCACCTATCAGAGAAGGAGGTTGTCACGGTAACAGAAGATCTTAATCACTTGAGCTACAGGGAATTAGTTGTTTTAAGCCATGCTTTGCCACTAAAGACAACCTTAAAAAACAAACAGCAGCCTGGAGTCTACAAAGGTGGAAGCTTCTATTTGTCAAAATAGATGGTCTGCTTGTCAGAATAGCATAAGACCAAATTATTGTCAAGGTACACTTTACGTATATACCAAGAGGTTTGATAATATAAAATATAGTGAGTATATTATTTATTTATATTTATTTATTTATAAGAAATACTCCAAAGTTCACCTTAAGATATAAATATATAAGAGAAGGAGGTTTTGTTTTTTTCAGATAGAAAAAGTTATTTGTAGTTGATACCAGTTGGGAAAGAATACATTGGTTTTCTCCAATGGAGTGATTCTGGGTATTTCAACCCCACTCCAGGACAGGCTTATGCTTAACTCTAGAAAATGGCCATTTCCCAATCAACCCTTGCAGTATCAGTGATGAGTTTTGCATCTGTAAGGTTAATCTAACACCAGGGACTCTGGTCCTTCATTATCTTCAAGTTCGAAGCCAGCAATCACTTATTTCCATCCCTGCTGTCTTTCATTCATACAACTGTTCTCTGTCCTTAAGTCCTATGAACCAGACACATTCTTGATTCCTGGAATCATGCTGTTTATGATTATCGTGGAGTCCTTAACCTTGGCAGGGAGAACGTTACCCAATAACCTTGGCAGGAAGAGCATTCTCTGAAGAAAGAGCATAAAGTAAAATACGTACATTGTTATACAAACAAGCTTTACACCTACCACAACTGTCAGCACCCAAGAAAACCCATGTCTTACTGGCTCTGCTCCAGGGACAGAAACTGTGTCACACCATCCCGTTTGTGGCCATGCTGAACCTGGCAAAATTCTTAATATCACATATATGTGCTATATCTAACCACCTAGCTTTTAAAGGCATATCATTGTTTGATACTTGACTACTTGATGATTATGGTGTGTTTTCCTATCTTATCTGTATTTCCATCTCATCCATTCTGTACTTAAAGCAAAATGCTTTTCATATGTAAGTGATATCATTCCAGTCAGTCTTTCTCAGTATTTTCCACTGTGGTTATGTTGAGCTTATAATTAAGCAATATGAATAGCTAACAGGAAGCTGCCTGATGGTTCAGACCTATCACACGCCATGGCAATTTCTTGCTTTGTATCCTTCAACTGGAGTCAGTCCTCTGAACAACATTCTCATCTGTCTCTGGTCCTATATGTGTACAGCAGTAATAAATGTTTATAACCAAATGGTTTTTAATATAATGTGTGAAAATGTCGGAAATATTATGAAAAATAGAACCACTAAATATAACTAATATTTTAAGAAATGAGGAAAAAGATTGCCCAAACCCAATACTGTTGGATTGGCCTCATTTTCTATGATATTATTTCAATGTCTTAAACAGTATTTCTTGCTTTTTTAAGTATAGAATGCTTCAAAATCCATCCCTTATTTTTCATTCAGATTTCCTTTTATTCCTACTGTGTCACAACTAAAAGTTCCATATGGTCTTTGGTTTTGACATCTGTTCTACCATAAGAACCTAGTATAATGTCTGTCTTCTCAGGGAACACACTCTAAGAATTATGTAAGTGAAAACATTTAAAAGACCATTATGTTTAAATTCCATCAATGACATGCTAAAGGAACCAAAATATTTGTAAAATATTCTTAAAATTTTAGGTGAGATAGTACATAATCTAATAACTAGTTTTGAGAAAGATTAATGTTAGAAATTTACAAGTAAAAAAAACATTTACCACAAAAGTCTAAGTCTTTGTACTAAACTTTTGCCATTTGAGCATTAGTTTTGACTTTTGTAGTGAACTGAATGCTTGTTGCTGTTATTGGTGGTAGTGGTGGTGGTGGTGATGATAGTGATGGAGATGATGATGATGATAACTTTGTTATAACTTTACCTCAGTTTCAATCAGTATTTTTTATTGAATTTATAATAGCAATTTTCCAAAGATATTCCCTGATAAGTGTGTATTGCTATATCATTTCTGTATATAGAATCTTCAGTGACTCTTCTTGTTTACATGATTCAATCTAAATTTTATCTGATTGCCTCCCTCTTTTTTTATGCATTATGAACATTTGAATATTCTGTGGTCAGTATTGTAGGTCCCATGACACTTGTGTATCCATATGCTCATGCCTTTGTCCATGGATTTTACCGCCCAGCACTCTTTCTTTATAGACCTTGGGTTTCTTATGAATGTTTGGGACTGCTGCACAAGTTGCCTCTCAACTACAATATGTATATCAATCATTCTGAAATATAAATTCCTTATTTTATATTCTGAGAAGAAAGTAGGAGCTTTCTTTCTAAAATGGGTTGTGTTAAATTATAGTCTATAGCGAAACATTTCTATTTTTTAAGCTGCATAATCTTTAAGAAACAAAAGCCATACACTTATATAACCATAGAAGATGGAAGGAAGTAAAGATTTGTCAAATACTTACCAGATAGGTGGACAGGCTGATAATTATAATTCCTCTATCCCAAATATTTATTCACTTAACAGACTCTTATGACTCCAATTCATTCATTAAGAGTTATTTCTTTGAAACTACCTTCTGAAATTTAGGAGATACTCATAATGTTCTGAGAATAAAATGGAAAGCAAAAATTATTTAGATCAGTATGCAAAAAAATTGAAATGAAAAATGGTCACTTTTCCGTACTTTCCCTTCACAGTTTGGACTGACTTCCTCTTAACCACTAAGTATAAAATATATTTTATGTTATTTTATATTACTGTATGTGAACATAATCTTAATTCATGAGTATTATTTATTATATACTTGGGTTTGCATTTGTGTTGTAGATTACTATCTTCTTTTAAAATTTGAACTTTACATAAATCACATTGCACTTGAACAACAATATTAAACAAACACAGATTGAGGGTCATCTCTGCCATTTATTATTGATATAATCTTGACCAAGTTGTACAAATCACTAAAATAGCAAGTATCTGACACATAGAGTTGAAAATATCCTCCCTCTAATAAAGTTCCTTTGGAGATTTGTTTACATATTATACATTAAGCTCTTAGTAACACACTCAATACACAGTAAGCTTTGATATAGTTTGCACATTAATCTTAGTTATTACTATTGAAACAGTCTGTTCTTCCTAGGTAGCTGATATCATTATATAAAACTTATGTCAGCTTGCTCTTGGAACTTTTATATCTTTTGATAATTTCCTGTTCCTTGCTCTCAAAACACAGAATTTTATCTGCTGTGTGCATCTTTGAAGAATACTCTTTCTCAAAACAGTAACCTCTAAAACACAAGTCAGTCTGGCATAATTACAAACAGAGAAGTCACTGTATCCCTGGGTTTTTTTTCCTCCCTTTTGATTTTAAATCTAGCATAACTGCCCTGGGTAAAGAGAACTTTCTGAGAATATTGGTGTCTCCAAATCTGCTTCTGTCTAATACTGACACAGTGTGTGGCAAGCATAAGGGGTGTCCCTGAGCTTCTCCCATTGTACTTCTGAAGGCCTCTGGTCGTGCCACTCCAGAACAGTGTCACATTATATTCATTTGATCATGTGTTAAAAAAAAAAAAAAGCCTCTGTTTTGTATGGCAATTCTGTTCCATGGTTTTAACTAATTTAATTTACATATTTGATTTTTTAAAAACAGTTTCTTTAGTGATGTAAATAATTTTTTCTAATATTCCATTAGGACTTTCCAAATCAGGCCAGATCACACTGGGCTTGGTAATGTATATACTTGGGAAAAAGAGACAGGACAACCTAGATTTCTAAGGTATCCTTGTAAAATTGGAAGCTATCTTGTGCTACATGTGACATTGTCTAACCAAAACAAAACAAAACAAACAAGCAAGCAAGCAAAGAAACAAAACACCCCCACACACCAAAAAGCTTAAATCACTATAAAAACTACAATGAATTTTACTGATTGGATTAACCTTTACAGACATATTTTCTCATTGGCAGTAATTTAATTGTTTAAGATATTATTTTCTTTATCATATATTTATAGTAAATGTAACTAGTATATTGAGCTTGTAGTTTGTATTAATAACATCATCATTTAACATTGTTTAAATGAGAAATAAAGCATGGGCATATTATTTCATATGTAGTCTTGATTATAAATTTTTTAAACTGAAACAAACATACATTTATCCTGCCCATCCTTAAAGTCATGATAGAATACTAGTACAAATAATTAGCCTTTTAATATAAGTCCTGATTTTACAAATAAGACTCAACATTAATTTATATTTTAGCTTTGAAATGAAAATTTAATTGACCTAATTTTTAAAAAATAATTATATCACCTAAACTAAGATTTCGTATTTTGGTATAGACATTATTCTTACCTTTTAAACAGGCAGAATGAAGGTTAAAAATATGGATCTTATTCAGTTTTCTCTGCATTCCTATTCATGACAAATGTCCCTGACCACCTACTTTATGAAAAAAGTGGCTTATTCATATGGATTTGTGAACTTGCAGGACATGGCATTGATCTCAGGCAATTTGATGAGGAACACATACATCAGGAAAGGGTTATAAGGATAAAGAAGAAGCTAGAGAGGCTAAAGACCTACAGTTGCTTCTGGTAGTATGTCCCCAGTGGACCTAAGGACTTCCCACTGACCCCACCTCATTAAGCTCCACACTGTCTCTTCATTGTCATCTAAGAAGCAAGCCTCTCAATATGAGCCATCATGACCCAAGTCATAGCGTATGATGTGCCCGTGAACACAGATACAGATTAAAACCCCACATGGTGGATGTGTGGAGGAAAGTGACAATATAGTTTCTAGTAGTTGATATCTATAAAGGTACAGTATATTACAGACCAGGTAGTAAAATGGAAAGCACTTTCACTAAGTACGATTTGAGGGACTATGTTGAGGAGGGAGAACTACAAAAGAAAAGTGAGTGACTGTGATTGTTAATGTTAATTATCAGCTTGACCATCTAAAGTCACTTGAAGACTTCAAAGCATGCGTGTAGGGATACTTCCAGCACCTACTGCTTTGACTGCTAGACAATCAAAGTATACCCTTGAACTGTGAGCCATTAAACACCATTTCTCCTTTACCTTGCTTTTGTCCAAATATTCTACCACAGCAAATAGAAAAACACTAAAATAGTGACCATATGGAAGATCTTTGAATTCTATGTGGAATAATTTTGTTGCCATGGAATTCCAGTAGAGAAACTTGGAGATTTAGAAAAAGTCCTCTCAGAGATGGCCTAATGTAGGGAAACCTTCTAGAAAGCCAGTCTGGTGTAGTTACGAAATTATAAGACACTAGATGAGCAAAATTTGCTTCAATTTAAAGTCAGGAACTTTTGCAAAGATTACTCTAGGAAATGTAAATGATCTTACCAGTTGAGAGGTAACTAATATGCTGATACAAGACAAATAGTTATTTTCTGTACAGTAAACAATTAATCTTGAGGATTGTATATGTGATTACAACTTCCTATCATTTTGTTGCTTTTTTAGTGACAGTTAAAAAGAGGTGCTATGTACTCTTTGCTTTTCTCAAAGTGCTGTCATTGATCATTATGGTTTCAGAAGGATTTTTGTCTTCTACTGAAACACTCTAAGTAAAATACCAATCTAATATCTGTTATAACATATCAGAGTTTTTAATTGAACTCTGTTTTGGCAGTGATAATAAAATATAGCAGTTGAAAGGAGAAAGAAAAAAGAAACTTAATGTGGCCATTAACTGCACAAAAAGCCTTAAAAACCATATGTATTGTTTTCATGAATGTTATAAAGACATCTGAATCAATAGAAAGGATCGGAGGGAGTGAGAGTGGGAGGGAAGGTAGAAATATAAATGCACATGAATACATCACCTTAACAAAACTTCTAAGCTCTTTCCAAATACTTTATACAGATTTGGGAAAAAAAAAAGAAATTAATCTCTATGGGACTTCCCATAAAATATAAGGCAATAAATGTCACACAGACTGGCATCTCTAATATTCTGTCCAGTGAGGTAGAAACTCGTTTTCTGCTTCACTGCTCAGCCTAAGAGCAATGACTTTCAGCAAGAAAACAAAACAAACTGGGACACTAGGTGCATTAAGGGAAAGCTTAAAGATGCTGAGTGAAATACTGAGTGCATTTCTAGTTTATTAAAAACATAAAAAACTCATTATGAGACTTTTAAGTATGTTTTATTACGTTCTTTTTAATCTTTTATTACCAGGATGGTGTAATTTAGCTTTTCACACATTATTATTATTGTTATTATTATTATTTATTATTCTTTAATATCATCATAATAATTATTAATATTACTTTTATTATTGACCCTCGGCTCTTACAATCTAAGTATCCTCTGAACAATTCTAATTCCATTCACAAAGGATAAATTCTTCCTGACAGTAGCACACATTCAAGATTTTATTATTTATTTATTTTGACAATGGAAGCACTTACTCATATGGTCTGTATCACTGTAGTCAAAAAGATTTAACATTCTTGTTTCATATATACAAAACACTGTACTCTGTTGCAATATATAATGGATTTGAGATATCCCAAGAGTATTTAAAGCAATTCTCTATGAGTAGAATCATTTAACATTTCTTTTCCATTAAACCTGTGGGGATGGAGAATAGAGAGGAGATGAAGGCTTTCTGTGAACATTGACTTAATGGCATATTGTGGACAACATCCTCTTGACTGTTTCTATACTCCACTGCTACTTTGTCTCCAAACCTGTAAGGCTTGCTTTGGAGGGATTTGCTATAGATTGTGGAAACAGAAAAGCAGCCATACTGTTTCCATCGGCTTTTCAGAGTTAATGCTTCTTGCACTGAGTTTAATTGCAAAGAAGTAGGGTATGCATTTCTTTCTGTGTATTTCCTTATGCTTACCTATAACTTCATCATCATTTCTTAACTCTAAGCTAAATGAACACGGTGAGGAATGTTTATGTTTTATAGAGTTATCTTATTTGGAGGAGGCAAAATCCCTATATGTTTCCATTTACTTTTTGACTAATGATTTAAAGGCATGTGGGTTTATAAGGTTTTGCTTTTGTTTTTGTATATAGACCTGAATAAAAAATAATCAAGGGAAGTGAACTTATCTTAGTATCATGGGGCAAGCTGATAATGAGGCAAAATAATCTAGTACATTCTTATCTTTATTTACTTTATCAAACCATTTACTGTCAGAACATAAATGTTCGTTTTTCTTACATAGTTGACCCTATCCATATCTTCCAAGTCACCATTCTCTGAATAGTTTTTGTTTGTTTTGTTTTGTTTTATGAAATATGTGTTTTCCTACTCAAACTAAATCAGTGTGAGAGAGATACAAACAGTAGCCTTCACCACATCATGAGACGGATTCAATCATAAGAACAATAATCTTTCCATGAAAACATTTCCTAACTTCTGTATTAGCTAAAGGCTTCCTAGACTTCAGGAGATGGTTGTTAATACATGACAACATTATTTTTATATAATATATGGTAGATAGAGACCATAGATATAGATAAACATCTTCCATAGCAGAAAACAGTCACTCAATGTGGTGAAAAATCTGGCTCCAAAAGATTAGTAACAAGGGTAAGATATATATTATGTATGTGTGTGTGGTGTGTGTGTGTGTGTGTGTGTGTGTGTGTGTGTGTGTGTGTTTGTGTGAAGGTGCGGGCTCGGATTCATGCCTGCCTATGCATGCATGTGTGGGTGCATGTCAGAGCATAAATGCCCATAATCTGTATGCGTACCCAATAGATCATATTGCTCTTCTCCATTCCGACAGCCAAAACTATTTTGGCGACCATTGCAAGAAGACATTAAGTGTCCTGCTGATGCACTGCTAGATGCTATTTATTCCCTCTGGATTATCTACTCTGACAGCTGCATTATCACTGAAGGAAATTAAATTGGGCTGTCACAGTTTTCCCTTAGACAAAACCACACTGATTCCTAACCAGTGAAGTGTATCAGCAGCAGACCCAGTGACTGAATAGTGACACTTTGATGGTTTGCCCCTGTATTTCATATGATCCTGGATAATTTGACCCTGATGTAATAACCAGGAATGCCTTCACTCCCTGGAAGAGAACGACATGGTTTGATTGAGATTTTAATATAGATACAGTTTTCAAAGTTTTGTTTTGTAGGTTCCCAGACATGTATTTATTTTTCCAGAATTCCTCTCCATGCTTACTTACAGCAGGAAGCCACTGAATCTGATTCTACTCATGAATGCTGATGCATTAAACGTCATAATGAAGCCACATAGTCCTTGCTATTTCCCTGAAAACTTAGATTTGACCCATGTCCCTCCATGGAAAATATTTACCTGCTTAAAACCATCCATTTGATCAGATCCCATATTTGTTTTATCTATTAGATTTTCCTCTCCCAAACTGAAAATAAAACTTTACCTTTTGGGTCCAATACTCTATGTGGTCTTCTAACTCATCCCCTGTTACATTGCATGAAATAACATAAAAGAAACTGTTTTGTTTCTAGGAAATTCTACCTTTTTATTATCAAACTGTTTTATTTAGTAGCAATCTTGTTTGACCTGTACTATTTAATATGAAAATGCTCTGTCTTCTAAAAGAAAAAAAAAAAGTATCATAAAGGCAAGATACAGTATAATTACATGATTATAGTTTATTTCTATGTTTATAAAATGAGAGATACATTGCCATTTCTTTCAAGTGACATTGTAGTTTATTACTATGTATCTAATATTGACACTAAGAGTTAGCTACAACACGGGGCAGTGGTGGAACACACCTTTAATCCCAGCACTTGGGAGGCAGAGGCAGGCAGATTTCTGAGTTTGAGGCCAGCCTGGTCTACAAAGTGAGTTCCAGGACAGCCAGGGCTACACAGAGAAACCCTGTCTCAAAAAAAAAAAAAAAAAAAAAAAAAAAAAAAAAAAAAGAGTTAGCTACAAAATTGGTAGTGTAGTAGTGTGCTTGTCTTTGTGTAAGCATGCATGTGTGTACCTGCACGTAGATGCATGAGTTCTAGTCTTTCTGTCTCTCTCTGTCTCTGTCTCTGTCTCTCTCTGTCTCTCTCTGTGTGTGTATGCGTGCACGCGCGTGCGCATGCGCATGCGCGCATTTGTGTTTGTATATAGACTAGAGGTCAATGCTTAGTATCTTCCCTAGTTTCTCGTCATCCTGTTTTTTCAATCACACTCCCTTACAGAACCTGGAGCTCTCTGACCCAGCTACCCTGGTTTTCCAGAAGGCCCAGGGGCCGACCTGTGTCAGCCTCCAAGGTGCTGAAGGTTACAAGCAATGGTAACCATGCTCAGCTTTTTTATGTGGTTTCTTGGAGATCAAATTCAGATGTTCATGCTTCCATGACAAGTACATTACACAGAAATCCTTCTCCTCTACTCTGTAATTTGTACTTTCTTTCTTTCTTTCTTTTTTTTTTTTTTTTTTTTTTTTTTTTTTTTTTTTTTTGAGACAGGGTTTCTTTGTGTAGCCCTGGCTGTCCTGGAATTCACTTTGTAGATCAGACTGGCTTGGAATTCAGAAATCCACCTGCCTCTGCCTCCCGAGTGCTGGGATTAAAGGCGTGGACCACCACGCCCAGCTCCTGTATCTGTATTAACTGAAGCAGAAACATGAAAACTGCATATGTAACTATCTTCTGTAATGTACAATGACCCAAACATGCTAAACTTTTGACGTATTTCTTTCACATGATTTCCTAAAATCTTCCCAATGTTTGATATATTTGTATGTAGATTTTTTTTTGTTGGTGGTGATTAGGTTTGTGTTATCCAAAACACATGAATTTTGTGTTTTAGCCTCCAAGATGCTGGGGCTACAGGCAAATGTGCTTTGAGCAAAAACATCTCAGTCTTATCTCTTTTAGTATAACAACTTTCATTATCTAGATTAAAAATCAACAACGAATTGAAGAAATTTTTAAAGTGAGTTGTGGCATATATATAATTATTGAATAATTTTTGTCTGGCAGCTATGACATTAAACAATAGTTGCTGCATATACTTTTTTAATTCAACTTTTTGAAAAAAAAAAGATGTTTGTTTCTTCTCCCATAAAATACCCTTCAGTGCCAAAATAGACACACACTCAACCATGCACACTTAAATTTAAATCTACATATTTAGTAATTTTACAGTTTAGATGCACCACACATAAATGTGTGTACCAGAAAGCTGTGAACCAAAGTGGAATTTAAATAAACTAACTCATCCAATTGACAAAATGTGAGGGGAAATTGTGCAATATGCAGGGAAAAATCTTAGAAGTTCATATTTCAGAGTTAGGAAACAAAGATGATGGAAACTAGAAAATTTAAGAAAGTTGTAGAGCTTATCTCAAAGGCCATTTTATTGTCTTGCATGCCTTTCTTCATTTTTTAAAAATCTATGAATTTCTGGTTCTTTTTCAACCAGCCATGTTACATTTTCCCTAGAACTGCATCTCAGTGGATGTTTCCTCAAAGCTAGGACAATCCTTTTTAGAGCCATAACTCAGAAGTAGCATGCACCTCAAAACCTTGGTTTCTCAGATCTTGACAAGTTTTGACCCCATTTTGAATAAAGATTTAAAAAGTAATGGTGAAAAACAAAGCAAATATCTTAACACTGGGCCTCCATATTTTATGAAAGAAACTTAAAGACAGCTTAACGGATGGGACCTGCCTAGCACAGTGCATCCCTCTTTACTTCTTCAACCACACACTAAGCTGGATGTGTACTCTCAGTGGTTTGGTGTTCACGACCTTGTCTATTTCCCCTTTCTTTTTTTCTTTTCTTCCTTTCTTTTATTTCACTTTTCTCTCACATATTAGACTCTTACCTCAATTTCCCCTCCCCTGCCTTCGCAGTCCTTACCTCTACCCACTTCTCTGTTTTCTGTTAGAAAAGTACAATGAGAGATATCAACCAAACATGGCATATCAAGTTGCAGTAAGACTGGACACCTCCCCTCATATTAGAACTAGGCAAGGCAACCCAGTAACAGAGAACAGATTCCAAAGGGAGGAAAAGGAATCAGAGGCAGCCTTGGCTCCCACTGTTAAGAGTCCCACAAGAAGACCAAGCTACACAGCCATGGCATATATGTAGAGGGCTTAGTTGAGACCCATGCAGCTCCCTGACTGTCAATGTAGTCTTTTTGAGCCACTGTAAGCCCAGTTTAGTTGATTCTGTGGGTTTTCATTGTCAGTATGATTTTACCACAGAATGGTTTGAGCATGACCAAATCCTGTCCTGTATAGGTACACACTTATGAAGATAGCTTTTTGTCATTAAGTAAGGGATTAGAATATCTTTGCAATTGACAAACCTTAACCAGTTCTAGGAACTCTGGCAATTATTTCTGTCCCCTATGGGTACCAGGAATGTACAAACTACACATACACATATGCAGGCATGTGTGCACACATGAGCACACACACACACACACACACACACACCTTTATGTACTCAAACATATATAAAATAAAATAAATCTTTCCAAAAATATCATAACTTACTATCATACTTAGTCATGAGAGACTAAATTTTCACTCACTGCCCTCTCTGCCTCTGTCTCGGTAATACCTATCAAGTCCCCACATTCATAACCACTTGTACAGTCAGAGTGAACAACAGAGAAAGTGCCGCGCTCATTGATACCTTAATAGTCTTTGATGGATATTGAATATAAATGTATCTGGAAGCTACAAAGTCCTGAAGAAACAGTATTTTTGAAGCAATAGTTAATGCTTACCTATATTCTTAAAACAGCTGTCTCATCTGATCTTCATAACAACTGATTGACTTAATTGTTCATAATATATAAAATGGGCATAATGAGGGTAAGAATTAGGAATGTGTGCAACAGCGGCTTAGGAAATATACCTTATGCATATTTTATAAAATATGTATAGGAGATCAGGTTTGACCATGAAGGAATGGATTAGGAAGTGTTGTTTGAAAGCCACAGAAGCACGGGAACTCTGACCTAATTGGTAATGACTAATTCAAATTATAATAATAATATAATCATAAATAATAAGGAAATACAATTTTATATCCAAAATTCATAGAGGCACGTATCGTACATTTTTGTCATAAGTGTTTGATGACTGAAGGACAGGGAAGAAGTGCACCTTTGCAGTGCTGAAGAGAGAGCGGAAAGGAGGGAGCCTCTTCTATAGAGCACAGCTGAGAATGGCAGAGATTAAGCTCCAACTTGAATATGTCTCATGCACCACAGCTTTGAGAACATCAGTGTGTGGTAACTGTACAGTGATTGCACATGTTTCTGGCTGTTCTGACTTTAGGAATCTAAAGACTCGTGCCCCTTAAAAGGCAAGTTTATGACAAATTAGTAAAATAAAGAAAATGTATTTCGTGAGCTACCAGCTGTTGTTTTACCTGATTGAAACTGGCTCCAATAAACTTTTATGGCAACAAATTATTTTGGCTCTTACGATGTTGCCAAAATAATCATAAGAAAGTAGAGTTGCCAAGGAATACCAAAAGTTAAATAATCATGTAAATACTGGAAATGGCAAGATATGTGCAATGCGAAATCAGCAGACTAGACACAAAATCTTCAAAATAGGGATATTACATTGCAAATGAGAAACAGAGGTGCAATGACCATAGGTTAAGTAAAAAAATCTTAAGCTTATTAACTTGAATTGAAAATGGGTGAATTTTTTATTTTATTGCGCTATGATACTGCAATTCTTTAACTTAGTTATTTATGTGAATATTATGTAGGGAATATTTTTAGTTTTGATTTTCTTATTTGATAACAAAGTCCTATATTTTGTTTACTTGGTTATAGGCTAAAGGTTCCCAAACAACCTCTGGTACTCAGAAAAAAGTGAAGAGAACACTGCCAAATCCCCCTCCTGAGGAGGCGTCCACGGGAACACAGTCAACTTACAGCACCATGGGCACTGCTTCTAGGAGAAGAATGTGCAGAACCAATACCATGGCTCGAGCCAAAATTCTCCAGGACATAGACCGAGAGCTTGACCTCGTGGAAAGAGAGTCTGCCAAGCTTAGAAAGAAGCAAGCAGAACTTGATGAAGAAGAAAAGGAGATTGATGCCAAGCTACGGTATCTGGAAATGGGAATTAACAGGAGAAAGGAAGCACTATTGAAGGAGAGAGAAAAAAGAGAGCGTGCCTACCTGCAAGGGGTAGCCGAGGACCGTGATTATATGTCTGACAGTGAGGTCAGCAGTACCAGACCCAGCCGAGTAGAAAGCCAGCACGGCATTGAGCGGCCAAGAACAGCTCCTCAGACTGAATTCAGCCAGTTCATACCACCACAAACACAAACAGAAGCTCAGCTAGTTCCTCCGACAAGTCCTTACACACAATACCAGTACTCATCACCCGCTCTTCCCACCCAAGCCCCGACCCCATACACGCAACAGTCTCATTTTCAACAGCAGACATTGTACCATCAGCAAGTGTCACCTTATCAGACTCAACCAACCTTCCAAGCTGTGGCCACCATGTCCTTCACACCCCAGGCTCAACCTACCCCAACTCCACAGCCATCCTATCAATTACCATCACAGATGATGGTGATACAACAAAAGCCTCGGCAAACCACATTGTATTTGGAGCCTAAGATAACTTCTACCTATGAAGTGATTCGCAACCAACCCCTGATGATTGCTCCAGTTTCTACTGATAATACGTATGCTGTTTCCCATCTCGGGAGTAAGTACAATAGTTTAGACTTGAGAATAGGTTTGGAGGAAAGAAGCAGTATGGCAAGCAGTCCAATATCAAGCATATCTGCAGACTCCTTCTATGCAGACATTGACCACCATACTTCAAGGAATTATGTCCTAATAGATGACATTGGAGACATTACCAAAGGGACAGCAGCTTTGAGCTCTGCATTTAGTCTCCATGAAAAGGATCTGTCCAAAACAGATCGTCTCCTTAGAACCACTGAGACACGGAGGTCTCAAGAAGTGACAGACTTCCTAGCGCCTTTGCAGACTTCCTCCAGACTGCATAGCTATGTGAAGGCAGAGGAGGATTCGATGGAGGATCCTTATGAGTTAAAGCTTCTGAAACATCAGATTAAGCAAGAATTCCGTAGGGGCACAGAGAGCTTAGATCACCTTGCTGGTCTCTCACATTATTACCATGCTGATACTAGCTATAGACACTTCCCCAAGTCTGAAAAGTATAGCATCAGTAGACTCACCCTGGAAAAACAAGCTGCCAAACAATTGCCTGCAGCCATACTTTACCAAAAGCAATCAAAGCATAAGAAAGCATTAATTGACCCTAAAATGTCTAAGTTTTCACCTATTCAAGAAAGTAGAGACCTTGAACCTGACTATCCCACTTACTTGAGTTCTAGCACTTCGTCCATTGGTGGTATTTCTTCTAGGGCAAGGCTTCTTCAAGATGATATCACATTTGGCCTCAGAAAAAATATTACAGATCAACAAAAATTCATGGGTTCATCACTTGGGTCAGGACTGGGCACGTTAGGAAATACCATCCGGTCGGCTCTACAGGATGAAGCAGATAAGCCATACAGCAGTGGGAGCAGGTCCAGGCCTTCCTCTAGGCCTTCCTCTGTCTATGGGCTTGATTTATCAATTAAGAGGGATTCTTCCAGCTCATCACTAAGATTGAAAGCTCAAGAGGCTGAAGCTCTGGATGTCTCTTTTGGCCATTCTTCATCTTCTGCCAGAACTAAGCCCACCAGCTTACCAATCAGCCAGAGTAGAGGAAGAATACCAATTGTGGCCCAGAATTCAGAAGAAGAAAGTCCACTAAGTCCTGTTGGCCAGCCAATGGGAATGGCCAGGGCTGCAGCTGGACCTTTGCCGCCCATATCTGCAGATACAAGGGATCAATTTGGATCAAGTCACTCATTGCCTGAAGTTCAGCAACACATGAGAGAAGAGTCACGGACAAGGGGTTATGACCGTGATATAGCATTCATCATGGATGACTTCCAACATGCTATGTCTGACAGTGAAGGTAAATGGCTCCGCACACTATCCTGTTGCTCTCAAAACTCAAACTCTTCTCTTTCTGCATGTTTAATTTTCCTTCTCCAGGGATGTATTCCATCTTTCTTGGTGCCATTTGTGCATGTTTATTTCAGTTTTATTTCTTATATGTTTACTTCTTGTGTGTAGATATGGTGGCATGTTTTTCTTTGATTGTTTTTATTTTATTATTTTACTTTGTTTCTTGATTGTTGATCTGATTTGTTTTGTGTCTGATTTATTTTAAAATAACTATTTCACAATTCTATCAATAAAATATGGTCATCCTTAAAATACATAACTGGGAAGAATTTTATTGTATGGCTCTTTGCACTTTAAAATAAATTTTAATATATTTAATTAACTTTAATTAAATCATTATGAGTTAGAAACATTGAGTAATATTTTGTAATGAAGATGTGAGTTTCCTAGATCAAAGGCTAGTCTCTTTGAGGGAGCTTTTGCAATAGCACAAAGTTAATATAATGGGATTTTATTATTGTCTTTAAATAAACATCTGTGTTTTATATCCCTTTATTATGAAGATTATTACTGACAAATTTATACATGTAGTGTTATGTATTAGAAATTTTAATTATAATTATGGCATGAAAAATATTTTTTCATTATATATAAAACATTCTTTGCAATTAAAACTGAAAAAAGGAGACTACTTTTGAGAATGTAACTGTCTTGCTGTGGCCCTTGAACATTTCAATGCCTTTCCTTCTGCCATATTATCTATTTTTGCCCCAAAGTGTTTTGCTACTTTTTTGGTTAGGCAAGTACATACTACACTAAAATTGCTTCAAGGTAAAAATCTTTAAACAAATGTGAAAATTTAAAGAGTTATTTTGTACATCTATATGACACACACACACATATATATGTATATATATAATTACTTCATTAAATTTTTGAGATAGATCCTATTCTATAGTCTATGCACATGAAAGCCTGAGATTCTAGTTTATTGGTTTGTGTTTGATATATGTGGGGTTGAAGTTCTGGAAATAAAATATTTATAAATTAATAAAAAGTTATTTCATTCATTTGTATACTCAAAAAATACTACAGAAGTGTGACTGTCCTCCCCATTTTAATCTATCTTTCTCCGTAAAAACTCACATGAAAATGTTTTTATGAAGAGCATTTTCATTTTTACTGTATATGTACACACAGATATGATTCTAAAAGATGAAATATAGAATGTTTGCTGAACTTAATAGGTCTCTGGTCCTAAAGTAAACAAAACAGTTCCTTTGCTTATGAAGTTTTTACAAAGTTTCTTTTAGCCTGTTTTTTCTTGTTACAAGCTAATTGGTTGACCATTTTTATTGGCAGTTTGTTATTTAAGTAGCACTTTCATTTGTGTATATTTGTCCTAGGCCAATGTTTGAATGAGTCCACTTGATTGTCAGGAATTATAACATTATGTGAAAAGTTATTCTTTTAGTCTAGTACATATTTTACTAATTTCAGAAATATAGAATTGTTGCGAAAAAGAACAAGAAGCGATTCAATAGCTATGTCTATAAAAAAAACTTTTGGAATTATGGAACAGCTCAGTTTCTAAAGGATTTGTGCACATAGATGATAATTCCCTGGAAAGAATTTGATAACCAGTCATTAACTTGGTAATAGACATGTAATGTTTGTAACTAGCCCAAATGTGGCATTTATATTATTCCATGCATATAAAATTAGCTGAGAATTTTATTTTTAAGTTTGTTGTCTACAAGTAGTCAAAAGTGGCTGAACTCTTGTTTTGAATATATGTGTGTGTGTGTGTGTGTGTGTGTGTGTGTGTGTGTATAATTGAAAAAAATTGAAGTGATATTTTAGAACCAAAATATTTTTAAAATAAAGCAGACAAAACTAATTCTTAAAAATTATCAATCTGATTGGATAAAAGGCTATGCAACTTGAATTACATTAGCAACTTTGTGATTGGATTGTCATGGCTGTCTTTAAAATATGTGCCCTTTAAAATGTTATATATTTTCAGTGTTAGTATGTCATGTAAATATCCAAAGTTTTTCTAGTAAAACAAAAACAAAGAAAAACATAAATCAGCATGGAATAGAAATGTTACATTTGATAAAATGTGTGTGTAATATTGCTCTATTACTACAGAACAAATATGAGCTATTAGGAATAGGTAACCCAAAATGTCTGGCAACCCCTGAGAAAGACAGAGTGTGATACGGGAACAGCCACTCAGTCTGGTTGCTTTAAGTTCACTCTGTATTCCCATAAAAGATGGTAGGTATCTTTT
Organism: Mus musculus; assembly: GCF_000001635.26. Taxonomy (NCBI): domain Eukaryota; kingdom Metazoa; phylum Chordata; class Mammalia; order Rodentia; family Muridae; genus Mus; species Mus musculus. The sequence goes on from NC_000071.6 coordinate 14,716,888, forward strand.
TCACTCAGATTTCATTCTGGGTCCTCAGAATTGGAAATAAACTGATAAAAGTTGGATAGCGTTGAGGTTCAATCCTAACTATAATATCCAGAGCCCCCTAACCACATTTTAAGCAGTTGTATTTAAAATTCAATTAGAAGAATTATATATTCAAATGAAACAATATCCTATATTACTCAGGATAGCCACATATTGAAAACATGATTAATCATTATTTTCTTTTTAATCTTTAAAAATATATGTATGACAAATACATATAATACCTATATGAAATTATTTCTCCTAGTGGAAATTAAGTATGATCTAGAAAATTTAGACTGATGACTATGTAGTAGTTTATTGTTTTATTATCAAGTATTTTGTCAGTTCATTCACTCAGCTTCAAATTAGCACTTTATTTTATCACAATAATCATCAACTAAATTATGAAAAGTATATTATATATCTATAAAGTAGGTATAAGGACAAGGTATTTATTTAAAACTATCATAATTATATTTACCTTTTTCTTTAGATGATAATAATAACTCTATCTTTAATTCATTCCACAAAAATTTATTAACCATTATGCTTCATGTAAGAGAGAGGAGAAAATTGAAAGAGGAGCAAGTCATAAAAGACATAAATATCCTCTTTAAGGAGATGCTAGTCTAATAGGCAAATTAATTAATTAATGTGACTGTACATGCAGCCACAATGCAGACATCAAATCTAAAGTTGATGACTCTGTGGTATTCCACCTCTCACTCCATGTTTAGTTGGGAGAGATAGTGTGGTTCAGGAGCAGTGGTGTGGAAAGCTACAGGCATGCAGCTGAGTCGTGGTGCTAACACTGGTTGTACAGGCTTGCCAGCCAATAAATGGGAGAAATAGCCATCTCTGGGGGAATGTGTACATGATAAGGTAGACACAAAAAGACAGCTTTAACAAGATAGAGGAGAGCTTCCATCTGCCAATTGAGAAATAATATATTAATTCCAAAGGTTGTTAATTGGGGACCAACACTATAACCAAGGAATACCAAGAATAAGCAATGTATATTAAGTCAGTTTTAGCAATTCAGTAAAATAAAAGTTTTAGTTCCTTTGAATATTCTTTAAAACCTGAAAAGTACTGACAAAACTATATAAAAATTTTAAATTAGTGTTTGAATGCTTTAAATGTGATTAAAAGTTCAAAATACTTCAAGTCATATCATGCTGAGAAATTAAAGAAAAAATAATTTCAAATTTCTAACTCAGTGTTAAAATGCAGATAATGATTTTATTTATATTAAAATATTCTCATATATATCCATTTTAGATATATTTTATTATTAAGCTATAAAGTTTTTGTAGTACATGTGATTCTAGCAGTGACACATAGGGTATCTTAGAAATAAATATTTTTGTTTACTTAAAATTTCCAAATAAATATATTTTATATATTTTTAAAAAATATGTATTCAGTATTATAGCCAGCAGCCATGTGCTGCTACTTGACATATGCAAAAGTCAAAAATTAGCCATATAGTGCTGTTTGCTTTATTCAAAAGTGAAAAGGAAAAAGAAACTTGCATACGGGCATCGTGCATCTACTGTTGCCTTTTGACCATACATGATGTGTTGTAGGCTAAGGTTTCTAAGTGGGAACTGATGGACTTATTTTGAATGAAATTACTCTGAATATACTTTTGTTAATTGATTTATTGTCTAAATTTCATTTCTATTGATTTAAAATGTAAGTTTGTGATGTTTTACTCTACTGTGAGATGTTGTGCATTTGTGTGCCTCTCCTTTTCTAGGTTATTCTGTTGTATGAAAATGTGTAGATACGATTGGAAATGTTTCTAGTTCTGGTGAGACTTATGTCTGAAATGCATGCTATGGTTAACAAGCCTAGTGCATGCTAATCCTGCAGACCATTTGCTTCCCTCTATCACCTGTATTAGTTGCGGTTGCAATGTATGATGTTTCCTTGGTCCCCAAAGCCTATCACTTGCGTCGGGAGGAAACGGATTGGTTTGATAAACCCAGGGAGTCTCGGTTGGAAAATGGCCATGGTCTGGATCGGAAACTGCCAGAAAGACTGGTTCACTCTAGACCCCTCAGTCAACATCAAGAGCAAGTAAGTATGAAAGTTTGCAGTCTCGTGGACTTGTTAGCAACAAGAGTCAGTTCTAACGTAGACTAGTTTGTTAACCTAAATATTTGCCAGGCAAGATCAAAACTGTTTACTTTCAATCATGTACTGAAGAAAGTGCTTTATTTAATAATTTTGATAAGCATTGTATTGCTTCTACAATACAATTTAAATGATTCACTCATGTAATAAATGATTATTATATGAATAGACTATCTCCAGTACTGAATTTATAGGAAAAATACATGGAGCTCCCGAGGAGGTTACAAGACCACTGTGTAATATAAATGTGTGTGGTTGTCTGTGTTTTCCTATTAAAGTATTTCTAGAGACAAAAAAGCAAGTAAAGTTAGGTATGAGAGAAGGAAAATTTCACATGAAGGAAAGAGAGAAACCTATAGTTTACGAGTCTACCATATGGAAATATTAATTGCTTTATAGTCACTTTTTAGATTTTATCTTTTAACAATTCATAACATAGCTCTTTTTATAACATAAGTAATTAAATTTAGAAGTATTTTTTACCATCAGATGAGGGTGATACCAGCACACTTACCCCTTATTTGCTTGCTCCTTCTGGAGGAAGTAATGTGTTGCTGAACCTTGAAGGAAGTATAGTTGGTACATTCTAATGGATTTAAATCAGGATTGCTAGTATACCAGATACTTCGAGGAAGAGTGCTCATTCTGATCATTCAAGTAGATACAAAAGACATAGCTGACATTTCACTTACATTAGATCCTCAATTCTTCTTCTTTGTGATATCTTGGTTTAAATGACAACCATATTTTAAACAGCTAAGATGATCTACTTGGGCTTAGTAAAATTTAGTTTACAGTGTTTTAATTTAGAAAATATTTATTATACTGAGGAGTAAAATAACACATTTTTGTATGTGTAACTACTATCAGTACAGAAATTTCATTTCTTCTGAATCAACTTCAGTTTTTATGGTAAATCTATCAGATATAATTCTACAAAAAAAGCAAGTGTTCTGTTTTTCTATATACTGTTTCCTTTGAGGAAAATATTGAGATAATTCTCTATGTATTATAAATACTCTCTTTTCATGTTTTTTTTTTTGCATTCTTCTTTAGGGTTGTATTAACTAAATGTTTACATACCTTTGTTTCTTCTGTTACAATCGTCAGATTGTGTTGAATTTTGTTGTCTTATTATTCTTAACATTATGTTTATAAGTATATCTCTACTCTTTTTATAAAGATCTGGCCATTAATGTCCACAATAATGAAACCAATATAATTATCACTTATTATCCTGATGGATCTCTGTAGCTTAGTGCTTACTGCAAGCCTAGACAAAATCATAGGAACCAGAATATGTTGATGAAATCATAGTAACAGCTGCTATAGAAACCACAAGTCTCATTTCCCTTGCTATCAGACACTATTCCATGGATACTCAAGAGTTCTTCAACTAAATTTTACATAATGTTATTTGAGAATACAATGAAGTAAACTATATCTATCCCAATATATTTCTAAAATTCTCTTCTGTTCTATTTAGATAGATAATATACATATTACAGATGACATTTTGTTTTTAGTGTTCTTGTACTGATATGTTAAGATTATTGTCTTTGACTGTGGACATAGTCCATGATATCTTAAATATGTAGTTAAATAGGGTCTATTGAGGACTTTTCATAAGATTCAGGCTAGTTCAATAAATAGAATAAAGATCCATGTTAGGTGAATGTAACAATCATATGATATTTTCTTGCCAATAAAAATCTTACAGTAAAAAGGAAACTTTGCAGTAGTATCAATTAAACTATGAAATAATATGCAGTGATCAAAAGGACACATGCATAAAGTTATAAACTACTATAAATGGAAGAGCCATACAAGTATTGAAGAGCCAAGACAGAGAACATGGCCTGCCCCAGAAAGCTGTGTGCCCCCTTCAGGTTACAGACTCTTCTTCCACAAGTAACAGACATATTGATGGTTATGGCAATAATTTGTTTTCTTTTTTTTTTAATTTGTTTTCTTTATATGTTTCCTAAATGGATTTGATATAGAAGATAGCATATGCCTTAAATAAATAAGCTTTACAAAGTTTAAGTACATGAATTTTAATGTTCATATTTTTCTGCATTGATATTTATCTTTAAATACTGTTTTCCTCTTCAACTCAAGAACTTTATTTTGATCTAGAGGATAACAAAATGACATTTTCATTTTATTCACTTCTTTGTATATCTGGCAATCAAAGGTAATACTGAGCTCTTGGTGCCAATAAACAGGAATGCTGTTACTTGAAAACATGAACAACAAGAATTCATTCTCATGAAGTGCCATAGGAGGAAAGAGTATAAAATCCAATTGACTTAATTCATACATGAGTTTGTCTTTTGTATAAATATTGTACACAAAACACTACATGTATACAGAATTATTTCTGAAAAAATTGCTATATTTACAATCATATTAACTACAAAATTCACCAAATCAGTATTTTTCCCAATATGTACATTTTAAGGTTTTCACTATTCAAGAATAATCTAAATGTTCTTTACTAAATGTATAGACTATATAACATATTTATTTTTATGACTTTTTTCATGGGGAAGATCAATGTCCTTTACTTGAATGTTGTAAAAGGCCATCATGTTAGATATGATTATATTTTCCCATTCTCTGTAGAGATCCTGATATATGCAAACCCTGTGCTCCTGCCTTGGGGTATATTAGTCTCCTCTGAAGAGACCATGCTTTTCTTACATTTGTATTCTGATCCAAGTGGATGAATGTGCAAAAAATAGGCTAATGGTAATTTCATTACTTCAAAAACATGTTGACTCAACTCATGAAAGAATTAATGGTTAGGAAAGGAGAACAATACCTTTTCTGAGATACAAGTAGGTAACCATCTTGATGTAGAATCATCAAAATCCATGATAACAGATACTAGCACCTTGGTGTATCATTTAACCTCCATTTGGCTCTTGCTAATACTGGTAAAAACAGCTGCTCCGTAAGTCCATTTTCTAGAAGACCATGTCAGTATTTAACTGCCGTTGTAGTTCTGCTTTAAAATGGCTCATCCATATCATAACTGTAGAAGTTTAATATCTTAAAAACTGTGGGAATTGTATGGAGATACTCTAAGCAAACAATCACGAATATGAAGATATTCAGTATCCAACATTAGAGATACTGACTAAAATGTAACTATTTACTTATAAACGCCTCATGATGTTTTACAAGTGACAATGATTCACTTATAAAACACTAAAAAACCTACTTACTCTTGCAAACTGCAGTTTATGTACTATTAGATTGCATCTGCAGTAACAAATTTATAAAATGGAAGGAAACTCTAAATTCAAAATAGTGTTGCCTTAGTTTTTTTAACAAATCGGGAAAATGACTTTAAAATTATCATTAAAGCATTATGACATTATAAAATAATTGAAATAAGAGTGAGGTATTATATACGAATTTTAAGGAATAATCTATGGCGTTAAAATAAAGTCAAGCTATGTAATAGAGTGGGAACCACAAACACAAAAGTAGCCTTAGTGTTTCTCCTTCCTCTTTAGGAATCCCTGTAGTAATAAGAAATAGCTCAGTCAGTATCATAACCTTTGAATATAAAGCTAGAATTGAGAAGCACTTGTAAACCAAGTCTTTATTCATCTAGACAGAATTAGTATAAATATGCATCAAGTAGATATCCTCAGGAAACTTTCACGATAAAATTCAAGCACGTTAAATATATCGCAGTCCTAGTTAGGGTGAAGGGATGTGACAAGAGAGGAAATCCCTTGGTTTTCTGCACGAGTTTCACGTAAATACTAAATGGTTAGGAATACCTTTTCACTTCCTGATTTTTCAAGTGCAAAACCAGGTACAGGCTTTTGTCAATATAAATTATTCATGGCCATCAGGTGGATACATACCACTGTAGTCAGAAACATCCTTGAAAACCTGATAAACACGCTCATTCATTCTCTAAACAAAGCAAGCTAGTGTGCAAACGTGATTGGTTATATATCAAACACCAATGAACTCAGAAAATCATAAATCATTATGCAGTGTGTCTATAAATTCTTCCGCTGATATCATCCAAGAACCATCTGGTATATTTTCTTTGATTTAATTGGTGTGCTTTGAACTGAACAAGTATAAATTTCCACAATGTATGTCAAGGTTTTTTTATTACTGATTTTTTCACCTAATCCCTTGTATGTCCTAGATTCTGCAGATGAATGGGAAGACAATGCACTACATCTTTCCTCATGCAAGGATAAAAATAACCAGAGACTCTAAGGATCACACAGTTTCAGGTAGAGCAAACTGAACTATCTGCTAATTTCTAATTCCAGTGTCAAATGGACATAAGTATTTGTATTTCAGTTTAAATGACTCGTTAAATTTTTGAAAACAACACTTTATATATCTTTTTTAGACCATGTCTAAAAATAGTAGACTATCCATGTCAGCACACACACAGACACACATACACAATCACACAAAATTAATTACATGATTTTTGCATGAAGAGTCACTGAGTGGCACAGATCTTGTCTTCATTAGCTGTATCTCGAACAGTGCATGATTTGGCAGCTCTCACAATCTCACAATCCTGCTTCAGGGAGCATCATGGCCACCACATTTCTGTGTATTTTGCACTGCTGAATATGGTCACTGAGTTTAGAGAAAATAGAAGCCTGCAGATCTTAGCATCAGATTCCTCTGTGCTTATCCACAGTGAGCACTGTCAATCATGCTGAGCTTTCAGATTACTTGTGTTTATTTATAGATCAAAGCCGATAATAGACTGTCTAAGCTTCTTATTTTGAAATGATTTTGAACTTCCAGTAAACAGTACGGATTGCTGTACTGCCAGTTCATTGCTCAGTTTTCCTTATATTTGCATGAACTTAACCTAAATTGATTAATCAAAGGAAATCAACATGGATATGATATTAAAACAGGCCTAAGTCTTACTCTCATTGTGAGTTTCTCTACTAATCAATTATTTTATTTACTGCCTCAAGATACAACCTAGGGTCTCACACAGTATTTCATTGGCATGGTTCCTGCACCTCCTTCAGCATAAACACCTCTGTGTTTCTTTGTATTTCCTGAGCTTGAAATTCTTGAAAAACTATGCGACTTTCACATTGATAACGAGATTTCAATTATTTTGAAGTATAGGATGACATAAAATTTTCAAATTGATAAAATATACAATGGGTAAACTTCCTCAACTACTGTGCATTATTATCAGTAAAAATCGAAAATTTTTGTTAAATTTCAAAGACATTGTTGTGGTCGCTCTACCAGAGGTGGATGTCACATGGTGCATATGGTCTTTTGTTTGTTTTCATGGTTACTTCAGAAAGCATTTGTCTTCTTAGATGCAATTGCAGTTCTATTTCCAAAGAAGACTAGTCACTTAGAAATCTAATGTTGTTTTTCTGTTAAAATGGGTAATTTTTTTTTCTTTTAGCACAGAAAGATAATTTAACATCTATATGCTGTTCAAATTGAAAATACAAGAGAAAACATTTAATGCCCCAGTGCTCTCTCTCTCACTCTCTCTCTTTTTTAAATAATTTCAACCTTATAAAATCCATTCTATAGCTGTAGTATCCATTTAGATTTGGTTTTTATTTTTTAGACAATTTTTATATATTGGGTCCAATTAGTACTTTTAGGGGTCATTTTTCAGAGAATGTTACTTGCTGAAAATTATTTCAGTTCTTTCAGAACATAAACCAAAATAGCATAATATTTACTGGTAATGCCAAAATTATTTTTGTAAGATATATTAAAAAATCTTAAACCATTTCCTCCAAATCAACAGGCACTATGTCAGTGTATCTGTCTATTCGTGTCATTGTTTATGTTTGATATTAAAAGATTTTCTATTTGTCTTATCTTCTCTAATTCATTATTGTTTACTTGAACTAGAAAAAGTCTAAACTACAAGAATAATGAAAATAAATGCTTCTAATTTGCTGTTATAAATATTCTACTCTCAGAACAAAATTAAATTCCCTTCATTTTTCACAGTGAAGGAAAAAATTGCTATTTTGGAAACTCATTTTTCTAGCAAATACACATATTATATCTCTTTGAGTTTCCTTTTCTTTGTTTATTGGATATTTACTTATTTACATTTCAAATGTTATCCCCTTTCTTGACTTCCCCCTAGAAACCCCCATCCCATCCCCCCTCCTATCTCTATGAGGGTATACCCCCACCCACTCATCCACCCACTCCCACCACCCTGCCCTGGTATTCTCCTACACCAAGGCATCAAGCCTTCACAGGACAAAGGACCTCTTCTCCCATTGATGCCCAACAAGGCCATCCTCTGCTACATCTATGGCTGGAACCATGGGTCCCTCTATGTGTACTCCTTGTGGGTGGTTTAGACCCTGGGAGCTCTGGTTGGTTGGTATTGTTGTTCATCCTATGGGGTTGCAAACCCCTTCAGCTCCTTCAGTCCTTTCTCTAACTCCTCCATTGAGGACCCCATGATCAGTTCAATGGTTGGCTATGAGCATTTTATATATGTATATCTGTATATGTCAGGCTCTGGCAAAGCCTCTCAGGCACAGCTATATCAGGCTCCTCTCAGCAAGCGCTTCTTGGCATCCACAATAGTGTCTGCGTTTGGTGACTGTATATAGGATGTATCTCCAGGTGGGGCAATCTCTGCATGGCCTTTCCTTCAGTCTCTGCTCCACCCTTTGTCTTCTTAATTGCTCCCATGAGTATTTTGTTACCTCTTCTAAGAAGGGCCAAAGAACCCACCCTTTGGTCTTTCTTCTTCCTAAAATAATAAAATATTTTCCATTTTTATGGACACTTCAATGGTTACTACCAAATTTATAAATACTTTTGTTTATCCTTAGAGAACACAGTTCTATACAAAATTAAATATCTTAAAAAAGTATTTTCATTAAATCCTTAGGAATCTAGCTTATTTTAAATATATAAATCAGTTAATAGAAAATCACATGTTACTTCTTTTTTTTTTTTCACTTAACAAATTCTTTTATCTCAGATATAAATTGAGCACAACTATTACTATTTTGTGATTTATGAATTACAAGATAGACCAGTCCATCATTTTTGTAATTAAAAAGAACACTCTGTCATCTATCCTAACTTAAAAGACTTATAAATCCATATGTTATATCCTGGTTTAGCTTCTATACTATCTGAAAACGATTTTCTCAAGTGTGTTCTCTCAGTGTTAAGTTGCCTGGGGTAGGCTGTGAGACTTTAGGTAGCCTTTCAACCCCCTCAGAAATCCAAGAGCAACCAATGCTATCTGAACATATAGGAAGCCTAACACAGCTTCCAGAACTGAGACAAATTGCAGAGACAACTGCCTACCTATACAGCCCCAGTACGTCAGGAAGTTGCAACATCAGTCTTCAGCCTTCTGGAATTGGGAACTGATGGAAATCACACTCTAGTGATGTAGTGGGGCAGAAAAGGACTCCTCAGGAGAAGCTAGTACGGCTTACATCTGTTCAAGAGGGAAGAGAATTCAAAAAAGATGCAGCCACTCTTGCAGAGAGAGCGGAGGAGTAGTCTCTTCATCCAGTCCACCAGCTGCTTTCTGGGTATTTCTGGCCCAGGATATTCTGACAGACCTTGAAAAACAGGAATTATTAAGGACTAGCTTATTCTTCTTGGCAGAACTAAGCTGTCCTAACCTGTAACTTGTGTCCTCTCACGGAGGGTACAGGTCTGCAGGAGAGATAGGCAATTTCTGCCCAGTGGCCACCTATCCTCAATGTACAACCTCACCTGGAGGTAGAGATGCTCAGCTGCTTCTTTGCATCCATGAATGGGGAGCTGTTAGGAACAGATTTGTCTCAACAACAAGTGTATAAATAACATTAAATTTCACATGCTGTGCATTTCTGACACTTTTTAAAACCAACTATCTATGTAAAGTAATCTGGACTGTTGTCCATTAACTACCCTCAGCTATTTCTAATTAAAAAATCTTGAAAACACTCTAACAGTAAACTCAGAGCCAAAAAAATTGCTATTTGATCCTTAATTCACGGACTTAAATATCTCAGATCAGTTTATAATAACAGTTATAGAAGGACTGGTTCCAAGCCTTGAACTAAGAAAATTTTTGTATCAGTAGAATAAATTTATACAAATGAAAACCTTGATTCTGCATCAAATAAATTCTGTACCAAAATAAGAAATTATGGTTTCAACTTAGTAACTATTGTAAAGATTTCTACCAAATGAGATTATGGCTACACAATAAATTCTAACTATTTCCTTTTTGTTCCAATTATGACCACTTCTAAATTCCCCAGAAAGACAACCTGAGAATAATCTCCTCCAGCCCCCGAATCTAGGGAATTGGGACGACGACTCTTCATAACTTCTTCTAGCTAAATATGGACATTGAGATATCTTTGAGTGGGGGTGGGGTAGGGAAAATGTGGGAGTTGGTTGGCCTTAAGAAGGCCACACTAATAATCGTTTTAGTATTTGATGTCTATGTCCTGATTGGATCCAGCTGAAAGTCAGAGATCAGGAGTTCAAAGAAGGTTAGTTCAGCATAGTTGAAAATGAAATTCACCAAGGCTGTATATTGTGTAATATACAAATCTCAAAACAAAAGTTTAGTATCATCAAGGTATCTTATTTGTTTGATTCTCTGCAATTTAGTTCTTCAGCGGGTCTCCCTTCATCATATCTGATCCATATTACTCTGGAAGGTGTATAGACACTAATCACCTTTTCTAAAAATGCAAAGACAAAACCTTTCTCCCAAATCAGCATATCCTTGAGTCAGTACCCAGAAACCTCTTATACTGACCTCTCTCCCAGAGGAGTAATACAACCACAAACTCAAAATCACACCCATTCTGAAATTAAAACAATACAAAACAAATGAAGTAAACTAAAATTCTGTATGTGCCAATTCTTAGGCTTTCTCTATTTTGCTATGCAGGATAATAACTCAAAATTCCCATGGATACCACATTAGAGAATATGAGTTAGTTGTCTTGCAGACCTTATTATGCCATCTTTAAAACAATTGATTTACACTTCTATCTATCAATTCTTATAAGCAGTCAGCTTGTCAAATCAGAATTTAAACCCAAATTTCCCATGGACCCCATGTTAGATAGAATTTGAGTATCCTGTAAGACTTATTAGAGAAATATATCTTTATAGCATCTTTAAAGCAATTAATTCAAACTTTCACTCTGCCTATTGGAAGCAGGTAGTTTTTTACTTGTTAAGCTCTCTCCCTTGAGAAGCCATCCTGTTATAACATCTATCTGTTTGGCTCTCTACCTGGAGCCATAGACATTTATTTTATTAACACCTGTTACAATATCTATCTGTTATGCTCTCTGCCTGGAGCCACAGACTTCTATTAATTAATACCTGTTCATAGTAGATGATTACCACTTCTCTATCTACTTGGAGTCAGTGACTAATTTTCCCAATCCTAGTTCCAAACCATGGATGAGATTCCCCATTGAATCGAACAAAATCTGTATATAAATCTATCCTAAAAGTAAATAATCTCATTTTTATAAATACACAGTTAAATCAATATCTGACCTAAGGTGTAGGCAGCAGCCATTTTATCTCTTTCCACAGCAGGGGACCTTAGAGCCCTCTTTGTTTTAGGGTTCCCCTGCTTGAGTCCACATGACTTGTCCCAGTACCACCTTTCTCTCACTTAGAAAATAAAACTCTCTCAGACTAATAATCTTAAATTTCTAGTGGATTCTTGCCCAATGCATTGGTTCACCACCTGTTGTAGGAAATATTAAAAAATGAATCACACATTATTTCCTGCAAGGAACCAACGGGCTGACCGGCCAGGCACTGGCTGACAATGGCTGGCCTGTTCTTATCTCTTGGAGACTCTCTGACTCAGAGCTCTGAAATTTCTCCACCCAGCTTGCTAAGTTCCCACTGGCGGTTCCCTACCACTCCAGTGTCATGCTTCAAAACTCCCATGGCCTTTTGTGGTGCACTTCTGGCAAACCCATGCTTTACCACTCTACCTTTCCCTCTAGAATCCAGATGAGCTGCCCTGTGAAGGAAAACACCACACAAACTTAGTTCAGAAACAATGATAACTCAATCACTGCATCAGCTAGAATCCTAATCTTGTAAGCCATATAAATCTAAATCCTCCTGTGGCCAATCCTGGCAGATTCCCTATTTAAACCAGGAGACAGTAGTAGCTACATCTTGTCCTCTCGCTGTCCCAGTCAAAACCCCACATGTGACTTTTTGTAAAGTGTCTAATGGTCGGCACAACCTTGAACAGAGCTCTCAAACGTTCTTTGTCCTGTTGTTGTGTACTGCCCAACCAAGCTTGCTGGGATTTATTGCAGTTTGGTTGATAGTAATTATTTATTAACCAATATTTCAAATACCAATTTGGTTTGGCATTTTAAATTCGGTAAATAAAACTGTATCTGCTTATGCACAACATGATATTTTGAAATATATGGATAGGTTGTTAAATGACTAAAGGAAGCCATCACCCCGTTATTATGTTTTGTAGGAATGTTTTGAATTTTTCTATAAGAATTTCCAAAAATATAATGTTCTTATTAGCTTTAGTCATGACTGAGTATATCCTTTTAAGATGCATACTAAAATATGTACAAATAATTAGTTAGCTTTAAAATTTAGACATCTCAAAATGGTATGGACAATAGTACACAGAAAGAAGAAATAAAATTTGCCATGATTTGTGATTGTGGGGCTAGAACATGAACTGTATTGTGATGAACAATTTATTTTTAGTCTGATTATTTCCTGTACATATAAAAAAGAGTAGAAAAGAGCCATCGGTATGCTTTCTTTTTGGTTACCAAAACTTTGTTACCAAAGTTTTTGGTAATTTGTCTATCTCTTACAGTCTCTTATCAGACATATATAGATGAGCATAGAAAAAAGTATTATAAAACTATTATAAAGTAGGTACAATTAGCAAATGGAAGAAAAACTGTTCTTATTTATAGGAAACTAAAACAATGACTAAAAAGAAACATAAGGAGAAAATGAATTAATAACATTTCCCTTGTCAAACATTTCTCAAAATATGTATGATGGAAGCTGACACACCTTTGATGTTTTTGTGGATTCACCAACTCAAACCTGCTTTCAGAGTGATGATGCTAACACAGGTTATGCCTTCATCCTTCTCATTCTTTAAGAATATCCAGTGTAGTGTTTTTAGAGGCTATCTATTGTGTGAGTTCACGAGAGACTGGATATGAATATGAGTGTGAAATTTTAGCTGCAGATATGAAGAATGGGAAACACGTGGCAGCATTCTCTCACTCTCTTTTAGTGAAATAATTGTACTAAATATATGTTATGTAATTAATGCAGAATAGTATTATTATTGTTTCCAAGGAATTAATAACCATTTCAATCCTGTTTTGATAACACAGATGACACAGAAAATATAAACAGGCGTAAAATGTACTAGTAAAGTCTCTCTGAAGTGCCAAGAGTAGTAGACATGATGGATGGCTTTTGAAACCCAAATCTTAAAGGCCAACACTATAAAGATATTTACAGGAGTAGTTAAAAAGCAATATAAATACAAATATATGCTTCCAAATGCTTTTATAACTCATAGTCTGTGGCCCTCCCTGACCTTGGGGACTGTAGGCCAATGTTGGTCCATGGGGGGTGGGGGGGCAAAAGGAGCAGAGACTGGGCCTTCAGAAGCCCTGTGAATACATATGGTGAAGAAGGCACAGTGGGACCAGTTGTAGGGAGGCAGATCATGTTTTCTTGAGGTGATATGAGGCTTATGTAGTTTGGGATTACAAGGATAGAATGTCCCATGATGGGCAAAGATCATTTGCTTAGAGTACTGAAAAGCCTCATTATCTTGGGGAAGCATTTAAGGAATCTCAGCTACTAGCAGAACACGTCCTTATCTATCAGAAGAAGGGAATTTGAACTTGTAATCTAAGGCTACATGAAATTCTGCAGGTAGAGGCCTGTGGGAAGTTTGTAGACTGCCCAGACAAGGTCAGAGAAAGGGAAGCCCTGCCAATGAGGGGTGTCTTCTATTATGTGCTGAGCCCAGAAGCCTATCAGGTTAATGGTAGACTTTATTAGCATCTTTATTAGCACTTTTCCCACAATAGTGAAGAAAGGCTTATGTTCTATAATTTAGAACTCTTTCTATGATTTGCTGGGTGAATAGAAATGCATGAAGATTCCAGCCCTCAACATGATTTAGATGATGTCCAAACTATAAAACTATAATTAATTATTACCAAAAAGGGTTAGGAAGAGCTTACATAAAAGCTAATAGATTTATGAACCTTTATTACTTATACCTGTTTTATGTATGAATAAAACATACAGGCAATCATGTTTTGTATCATTATGCATAATTTTATAAATTATGCAAAGAAATATGAACAAATAACATCTGAACTTTTAGAAAATATGTCCTTAATATTTCAGCATATAAATTTCTAATATGTAGTCAATAGATAGTTTTGACAATTGTGCAATGGTTTTGAAAGTATTTGTTCACTAAACACAAACTCTAAAGTGGAATGACGCTAATAGCTAAAGCACTTTGGGGTAATAAGGACCTAGGCTGTGATTCAGCACTAACATCCATTTAAAATTTGAGAATACATTCTTTTGGGTGGGCAGGAAATAAGGTGAGATGAACTGAAAGCGAACCTATTACAAATACCTGCACTTTCCACATACCCAACAAATGCCACTTTTCTCTTTGATACAAATAAATAAGTTGGGGTGGGGAGGGAAAGAAGACTGCAATGTTGGAGAAATTAATTCCCTCCTCTGGAACTCCTTCTTATGGTTTCAGAGATGCAGCTGTTTGAAATAAACCAAAAGAAATTCTAACTTTTAAAAAAAGGCATTTGTATGTATAGCTCCGATTAGACTAGCTACATCAGCAAGGCAACAAAGACTAATTGGCCACTTCATAGCACAGAACAAGAAAAATGTTTAAAAGGTAGCATGGTCTTAGAAAATATTGGCTCAATTTTTAACTCACTGGTTGCTGTCCTTTTGTTTTTAGAAACAGTAGATAAATTCTAGTGAGTTCCATTGAATCTGAGTTGAAAATCCAAATGTGTGCTGTTCTTTTAATGTTGTTGTTGTTCTTATCATCACAATCATCATCATCACTATTGTTTTACCAAAGTATAATATAAATATTACAAATAACCATTGTTAATGTCCAGGTGTGTAGCTTTAATAAACGTACAGAATTGTGCAACATTGCCACAGTGCTATTTAAAAAATTTCTACCATCATGAATGTTCATAGAAACTGCTAATCCTTCTTATGTCTGTTGCCCAGCCATGAGAAAGTCCACATTTACTCTCTGATTCTCACAGTCCACGATTTAAAAGTATTTCAAGTGAACAGAATCAAATACCACACGGTTTTCATATCTGTAATCTCTCTTTCCAAAGTTTTATATTTGTCTGTTACAGCATGCACTAGCTATTTGTACCTTTTTGTTGCTAAATAGATCCTATTCTTTTAATGTTCTACATTTCATTTATCCTCTTTGATTTTTTTTCTAGGTTTAAAAAGAATTCACATATAACTTTTAGTATGTATCTATGTTATTTTTGTTGCATAGTTTCCTATATGTAAAAATTCAACCTCATACAGTTTGTTTAAATTCTTAAGAAACCACCTAATTCAATCATTTCTCAAAGGGAACTTGTCACCTTTAACAGCAGCTAAGGCTTCCCCTGGGGACCACTATTGCTGACTGTTGCTATAGCATAGTAGCTGTGATTTGCTTTCCCTTCTGATGTAAGTTTGAGCATCTTTTTGTATTCCAAACCAGCATGCAGGTTCCCTGGTGAAATGACTATCAACACAGGTTCCCTGGTAAAATTACTGGCCTAAACTTCTGCTGTTACATTATTGGACCATTTGCCATATAAGTTGTAAAAGTTTTTATTTGGTACAGCTAAAAGTCCTTTATAACGTATATTGTTTTTTTTTTAAGGAAATGGCTTATTTTATTTTAATTTTTAATATTTTTTATTACGTATTTTCCTCAATTACATTTCCAATGCTATCCCAAAAGTCCCCCATACCCCCCCCCCACTTCCCTACCCACCCATTCCCATTTTTTGGCAGCTAGAGTCAAGAGCTCCGGGGTACTGGTTAGTTCATAATGTTGCACCTACAGGGTTGCAGATCTCTTTAGCTACTTGGATACTTTCTCTAGCTCCTCCATTGGGGGCCCTATTGTATACTTGTACTTATTTCCAGTTTGTTTTATGTTTCATTTTTTATTTTTGAGTTTATAATTTAGTTACTTTTATCCCTTCCCTATCCTATCTCCTTTTTTATTTTGGGGGGGGGGGGTTGTTTGTTTGGTTAGTTGGTTTTTTTTTTTTTTTTTTTTTTTTTTTGGTCTTTCGAGACAGGGTTTCTCTGTGTAGCCATGGCTGTCCTGGAACTCACTTTGTAGACCAGGCTGGCCTCAAACTCAGAAATCCACCTGCCTCTGCCTCCCAAGTGCTGGGCCTATCTCCTTTTCATATATCCATCCTCATTGTATTTCAAATTCATAGTATCTCTTTTCACTGTTATTCCATGCACATATATGTATGTGTATATGTATGTCATATGTATGTGTGTATGTATGTAGATGAGTGTGTGCATTTGTGTGCATGTATATTCACATATATATGTATATATACACATTGCTAAATACTGAAAACTGTGGCAGCCACTATAAAAATGAGTAATGAGAATTCTCAAAAACCTAAACTTAGATCTACCATTTGACTAAGCTATACGACTCACTGACATATGTCCAAAGGGCTTGACATCCTACTCTATAAGTAGGATGTCTTGCTCAGGCATGTTCACCGCCACTATGTTCACAATAGCTGGGAGATGGAAACAACCTAAATGCCCTTCAGCTGATGAATGAGCAGTGAAAATGTGATACCTCTGCAAAAGAATTCTACTCAGCTGTACATAAAATCATTAAATTTTCAGCTATGTGAGCTGAACAAGAAAACATGCTCCCTCCTTTAGTACAGTTTTGTGTTGAGTTTTGAAATGAGGTAGTTTCAGTCCTCAAAATTTTAAGTTTCAAACACCGTTTGAGCAATTCTGTAACCTTTGAATTTTAACAAAGTTTTTAATCAGCCTTCTAGCACTGTAATGGGGATTGTACTGAGAAAAAATTAATGCCCATAAAAATGCTGCCTTAAAATCACTGAATTTTCCAATGCATGAATAGGTACCATCTCATTTATTTAGATTTTTCTCTGATTCTTCTCACTAAAATTTTATTTCTCATGTATAAAATTAGCATTTATCTTACTAATGTGTTTAAATTTTTGTTCTGGTTAACTTTATTGTGAATATCTTTCTTAATTGGGATTTTGAAGGATCTCCTGACATTATGTAAAAATTAATTTGTACATATATAAACCTCTACTTAATAGCCTCAAGATTTATTATTCTTACAATTTTCATTTAATACTCATGATTTCTACACACAAAAATATGTGAGCTGCCAATAAAGTATTTTTCATCCCATTCCAATGTCTATGCTCACTTTTCTTTTGTCACACAAGGGAAGATTTTCTGTACCATGCTGGATACAGTAGCAAGGGCAGACATTCCTGTTCCATTTTAACATTTAGGGAAAATATTTCTTCCTTCACAATTAATATGTTATGAAGAATGCTGTAGAAGCATCTTCATATTTCCAGCTCGGGATAGATTTATGTTTTTTGTTTTTCTAATGCTTTGTCCTTGTGTTGTTTAAAAGATTGACTTATGTAGTTCAAGGCTTGCCTTGAACTCATCCCGTAATTGGGTAAATATACCATAGCTATGCAAATCATACTTGACCCTTTATTGCTAGTTTGGCTTAGAGGGTTTTATTGGAAATGTATCCAGGATTTTCCCCCAAAATATTGACTAAGTACCGCAAGATGATCATGTGTTCTTTGTTATTAAGAAGGCACAAATTAATTGATTTCTAGATTATAAACTACATGGCATTCACATGATTTCCATTTATTAGAATATGTGATTATGTTTCATGATTTAGCTTGTTTTTCAAGTATTTGTGTGAGTTGTCTTCTAAGATTATTTTATGTACATATTTTAAAATGTCATTGAATAATCCTGTATTGTTTTCTAAGGGTTCAGTCTATAGCCAGTGATGGGTCAAAGCTCACCTCAAATGACTTACCTCTATCTATAAAGCTATAAATTTTTGTTTCCAGATTGATATATATACTGGGAAGAAATATCAAAGTTAAAATAAATTTTAAACTTTCTAATTTCTTACCTCTCTTATATATGTGTGTTATCCTCTGTAGACAATATATTCATGGTTGCTTAGGCTTTGTCTGTCCTATGCTGTCTATATACCAAAACTCATTTTTTTTCCAGAATCATGGAGAACATTTATTATTTTGACTCTCCTAGCTATCAGTGGCCCAACTTAATACCTAGAGAATCTTCAGATCTCCTACTTGCTCCATTCCATAGCAGCAAAACCTCTCTCTGGTCTTTATGGCTCACTTGCCTTGGTACAGTCACACAGCAGATAAGCTGGGTTTAGAAGTAGTCTAGAAATGCACAATAGAGTTTTACTCTCCTTATTTTTAAGCCAATATTTTCTCTGGACTGTATGCTTCTCTCTCTCTCTCTTTGGATGATTTACTACCTTTCAAATGTTGAAATGGTTAATAATTTATAAAATCGTATAATATTCCCTATTGCTAAGAATCTTAGCTAGGGTCACCCTCATAGATTCCTTGTAGTTTCCACTGCCATATATTTTTTAGCTTATCCATATACACTAACTCCAGTTCTCTCTCACAGTTCTTTCTCGTACCATCCTCCCTACCTTTGTTCCCTCCTTTGCCCTCTCCACAACCTCTCCTACCCAGTTTGTTCCCTCCATCAACCCCAGATGTCTCCCCCTTCCCTGAGGCATTAAGTCAGGATTAGGCACATCCTCTCCTACTGAGGCCAGACAAGGCAATCCTCTGCTACATATGTGCCAGGGGCCACAGACCAGCCCCTGTATGCTTTTTGTTTGGTGGTTTCATCTCTGGGAGCTCTGAGGAGTCTGGGTTAGTTGATACTGGGTAGATTCCTCATATGGGGTTCCAATCCCTTTCAGCTCCTTCAATCCTTCCCCTAACTCTTTCATAGTCATCCCTGACCTCAATCCAATGGTTGGTTGTAAGTATCTGCATCTGTCTCAGTCAGCTGCTGATAGAGCCTCTCAAAGGACAGCCATGCTAGGCTCCCTGAAGCACAACAGGGCATCAGTAATAGTTTCAGGGTTTGGTGCCTGCTTATGGAATGGATCCAGTCCCTTCAGTCTCTGCTCCATTTTTGTCCCTGCATTTCCTTTAGACAGGAGCAATTCTGGGTCAAAAATTTGAAGATGGGAGGATGATCCCGTGCCTCAACTAGGAGGCATGTCTATCTACTGGAGGTGGTCTCTGTTTCTGCTTCTCAGTGAGATTCAACCATCCTCCCTTGAGCCATATTTGTTACTTACATTCTTTAGATCTGTGGATTGTATGTAGTGCAAATTTCCTGTACCTTATGGCTAATATCCACTTATAAGTGAGTACAAACCATGTTTTCCTTTCTATGTCTGTGTTACCTCACTTAGGATGAACATTTCTAGTTCTATTTGCCTGTAAATTTCATGATGTTACTGTTTTTTAATAGCTGGACAATATTGCATTGTATAAACATACCATATTTTCTTTATCCATTCTTCAGTTGAGGGATATCTAGGTTGTTTCTAGTTTCAGACTGTTACCAATAAAGGTACTATGAACATAGTTGAGGAAGTGCAAACATCATTAGTCATCAGGAAGATGCAATAGAAATGAATCTGATTCCACCTTACACCCATTAGAATGGCTAAGATCAAAAACTCAAGTGATAGCTCATGCTGTAGAGTTTGTGGAGCAAAGGGAACCGTTTTCCATTGTTGCTGGGACTGCAAACTTGTACAACCACTATGGAAATCATTTTGGGGGAATTCTTAAAAGATTAGGAATACAACTACCTCAAGATCCAGAAATCATTAAATATTTCATAGAAGTTTAAAAAGAAAGTAAGGAAAGGAAGGAATTCTGCAGCAGGATGAACTTAGAATCTCTGTTGTTTTCTCACAAAGTAGACATTAACTTTCATTAAGATTCTAAGAATACCATTATCTTCTTTAGGAACTTACTGGACTCCTTGAAAAAATGGATTACAATGATGCTTTTCTCTTGATTTCTGAGATTTCTCAGAATGCTATTGTGTCTGTGAGTGAGTTTGATCCAGATACCTAGAACTACTATTTTGATGCCTGCTGATTCATTTTTCTCGAATACAAGGAGGTTTATTAGATCTGCAACTTTCCTTTTAGTTATACAAAATACTAAAAATTTTGGTTTTGAGGATCTTACATCAGAACAAATTTCAATAGATTGATCTTTTTCTTTAAATATAGTAATTTAAGTACCATCACGCCGTACGGTCAAAAACAATTGTTGACCCTTCATAGTGTATACCTAAATCAAAATGGCTATTATACATGTTGATATCTTTTCTTGGACTCACATATTGTAATGTGGTTTACCATTTACTGAAGCAGTGCATGATCACATCACCTACTTAGGTCTCATGCATGTGTGACAGCTTTTATGAGTTCATATGTGCCACAACTGTATAACATTCAGAACACAAATCTTTAATGCACTCTTCCTTAATTCTCTAGATCTTATAGTCTCTCTTTTCCACAGTGACTCCAGGTTCTGGGACAGGAAGTTCTCATGAACTTGTTCCATTTATCACCACTTATTCTAAGTTATTTGACATATGTTTCTATGCACTGAGAACTTCTCATTCCAAAAATAACTCTCATGACCAACACTGAGAACAGCATACATTCTTAGAATTTTGTCTGCCAAAGAAATTAGTTCTTTACATTTTAATTTTGCCTTGTGCAAATTTTCAAGACAGGGGCACAATACAGCCAGATTCTTTTTTTTTGTTCCCATTTTTTTATTAGGTATTTAGCTCATTTACATTTCCAATGCTATACCAAAAGTCCCCCATACCCACCCACCCCCACTCCCCTACCCACCCACTCCCCCTTTTTGGCCCTGGCGTTCCCCTGTACTGGGGCATATCAAGTTTGCGTGTCCAATGGGCCTCTCTTTCCAGTGATGGCCGACTAGATTCTTTTTAACACAAAGTTCTTGTTCTCCACTAAGACTTCAGCCACTGGGCTGCAGCTCTTTACCCTCACACTCCCCAGCTTCCAAGCTCCTGCAGGAATGATCCATTAATCTCTTCCCATGTCACTCAACAGTTTTTCAACCCAAGTTCCCAGATATCCCACAGAAGTATTGCAATAGCATAAGAGCCCCATGGTCAAATTTAGTACAGCGGCATCCTATTTCAGCTAAAAACCCCTGTGTCTGTTTCTTTTATTTTGTGTGATAAAATATCTAGAGCACAAGGAAGTCAGATAAAACACTGAGATTGTGTTGGCTTGAGTGTCCAGTGGGAAGGAGTCCAGTGTGACAGGAACAAAAGGCACCAGTCAAAGAAGGCATTGAGACAAGAGCAGAAAGCTGACTGGTCACATTTTATCACCCACAGAGTGCAGAGAAATAACATGAGAACAGTTTCAGCCTCTAGTTTAAAAATAGTCTGGATACCTGAGTTTTATTTATATACTTATGGAATCAGCAACTTTAGAACTTCTCTGTACACATCAGTCTCTCAACTCACCCTCCAAATATGAGACTACTCAAAAATTTTATCACCAGCCCTTATGCATGTCAACATTTATACTTACAGATTTTCAAATTAAAACACCTAAATATTTATCCAATTGCTTATTTATTTAATGTATCTATAAGAATTTTATTTTTCTATTGGAATGCAAGAACCTATCATTGCTACAATATGAATTTCCATTCTGGCAATATTTCACAAAGATATGAGCATGTCTTAAAAATGTTTGTAGCAGTTGGAAAATAGAAATTACATTAACGTCATAATCATTCCCAACCAAGTCTTTCCAAATTTATTTGTGCAACAAATCATGTGGGCTGTCTAAGCTGTGGATATCTCTTTTCATCCTTCATTGACAGTCTGGCTCTCAATAGTTTGTTGTTATTATTGTTTCATATCTTAGTAATTGCTCATTTTAATGAACTGATGACAGTCTCTCCCTTCAACCTCAACAGCTGAGTGGTGGTCTATGTTGTTGTCAGAATAATCCCTTAAGGCCCCAAACCAGAACCAGGCAGAAAGTGTACAGCTCAATCATTCATGTAGATTAAAAATATGGGCTCCACTCCTTTCTAGTTCACCTCACAGAATCCTCATTTCTTTGCATGTAAGGTGGAGAAAACATTTTTTTCTTAGAACTTTATTTCAAGGTGTGATGAGACCATGTGTTTTTTAAAGGCATATGCTAAGAATCAGTTATAAGATTCACATAGTGTTTTCAACACCATTAATGTTGATGCATTAGTCTCAGTCGTGGAGACATAGGCTGAAGTATATGTGTGCTAATTATTTGGTGCCACTGTGTACATTGTAAGCATTCACTACTTCTGTTGTTCCAGAACTACTCCATTGTAGAAATGAGACTGTTACAGAAGTCCAAAGATTCCTTTTCATGGCTCATTTTCCTTTTCATTCCCATGTTCTCTCATTGATTGCTCACGGCCTTCTCAGTACTATAAAAATTAATATTCTGAAAATTTGGTAACAGCGCGATATTAGCACATATTCAAGCAAGAAAACTGGAAATACAACATTTATTCTCATTGATGTGTTAGAATGGCAGGTTGTGCTTCAACAGCACACTAGGCCAAGATAGTTCCACATGAAAGAGGATTTATTGGGAGGGAGAGACAAGGTGGCAGCTGAAATAGAAGAGGAGGAGGAGGAGGAAGAGAGAGAGAGAGAGAGAGAGAGAGAGAGAGAGAGAAAGAGAGAGAGAGAGAGAGAGAGAGAGAGAGAGAGAAGAAGAAGAAGAAGAAGAAGAAGAAGAAGAGGAGGAGGAGGAGGAGGAGGAGGAGGAGGAGGAGGAGGAGAAGAAGAAGAGGAGGAGGAGGAGGAGGAGGAGGAGGAGGAGGAGGAGGAGGAGGAGGAGGAGGAGGAGGAGGAGGAGAAGGAGAAGGAGAAGGAGAAGGAGAAGGAGAAGGAGAAGGAGAAGGAGAAGGAGAAGGAGAAGAAGTGGTGACAGAAAGAGAAGGGGAAAAAAGAGAGAGGGAGGGGTGTTTACCTTATTTATATGGAAAATAACATAGATTAGGTAAAGGTGAGAGGTGAGCCCAATAGATTCTGGGAATATGGTGGCCATTGTCTTAACAGTAGTTCTGTAGGTTGGGCTATCACCTATGTGATGTCATAGGTTTGGGAGGTCCTGATTCCAACACTCATATTAAAAATACAACTTTTATTCTCATGTTAGTTTCTTATTACTGTATAAGAAACTGAGTAAGGTTTAAAGCAATATGCATCCATTGTGCAAAAATTCTCACAGTTTGAATGGACAGCCTACTCATGACCTTGCAAATCTACAATCTGCATTAATCAAGCTTTGTTCCTCTTTAAATATTGGCTGCCCCTCCCAACCTCAGGCAAAGAATTGTAAAAATTAGGTCCTTGAGGTTATAGGTCTGAATTCTAGCTCTTCCTGATGACTGTCAGGGGAGACCACTCTTGTTTTCTAGACATCTTCCTTGGTCCCATGCCAGTATCCCTCACTCTAGGCCTCTCACATATTCTTATATTGGAAGTCCAGCAGGACTGTCATTCATGTTGGCTAAGATGACATTTATCTTAATATAAAACAACCACAGTACTATCTGTATATCACTTTTGCCATATCATATTAATAAAAAACAAATCGTGAGTTCTACCTATGACAAAAATAAGATTATGGCTCAGTGCTAATCATGATGAAATATGTCTGTCACAACACAAAATTCATTTTAAAGCACTTGATACTCAGTTTATTATTAGAATAGTACTGTATGTCTTCCTTATGTTTTCTGTAAGTAAAACTAACATTTATTTGGAAGCACATCTTAGTTCACACTATAGTAACAATTTATTTTCAATGACACTATTAACTTACATAAGCATCTCACAAAAATTCATCTTATCATGATTAATGAATGACTTCACCCCACTTGTCCTGATCACTGAATAATATTGATACTTGTTTCCAGTAGATTCAGTATAATTCATTATCTACAACATATTTACAATTTACCCTAACTTCAGGCAGTACATTCAATTGCTTTCGACTTTAGTCCTACTAAGTAGAAGAGAGTTGTTTCAATTATTTCTACATAAGTGTTAGTGAAATGTTTCAGATTATTCTTGATATTTATAATTTTATAATTGCTTTAAATAATATACAATAAATTCACAAATGCTATGTATATTATTTCATAAATAAAGAATATGCTTTATGAGTGTGTTAGTACAGGGAAACTTTTAATGAGAATTATCTCTTCAGTATGTCAAGAGAATGGAATCACATATATGTAATTAAAATTACTAACAGCATACTCATGATATGTGATGTGAAATCTAGTTCAACAAAGCCATAAAACAAACACCTTCTGCTGTAAATTCTGATATGTATTTTTATGTCTCATGCCAGTGGTTGTTTCAGATATATAGCAGGAAAATGTATTTCTCTTATTCTCTGTGTTGCGAGTTCCACATAATGTTTTCATTAATACAATTACATAGATAGATGATAGATAGATAGATAGATAGATAGATAGATAGATAGATAGATAGATACATAGATAGATACATAGATAGATACATAGATAGATACATAGATACTTAGCAGTTTGGCAGAGGGCAGCATGTTAAACAGTAATACTTAGATATGAAAAAGCTAATGGTAATATTTGCGATTAAGTTTGACTCTTTTGACTATAGGTGAACAGACCTTATGTGTTTCATACTGATGCTTTCTGAAAGCTATCACCTGTGGACTGTAATTAAGGCAATAACTGTGCATGTTAGGAACATTTCTCATATAGCAAGGAGAAAGATCTTTTTGTTCATTAAAGAAAAACTATGAACTATTCTTTCATTCTTCACATTTCACTCTCATATACAAATTATAGTGTTTTCTTTTCATTATGGAGTACTCTAAATTTAATATAACTTAGTTTGCTTTTCTCAGTACTTACATTTATGGTTCATAACAGAAGTTCATAAGTGAAAAGTACAAGAACAAATGTTTATTGCTTTTGGAGTACAATTATCATTTATAGTACATAAAAGACAATGTCATTTACCTAATGTGAAACAGTCTATGGGCACATTTTTGTTGTTTGTAAAATTTTATAAGCATTAATATTTGTATTGATAATCTGCTCTCTCTTTCCCAAACTAAAGCTAAAACTGTGGAATATATTTACATACTTTAGATTTTATGGATAAATCTAATTTATTAGAATAATTATTCAAAAGATTAACTTATATAAGTCATATAAATTCTCCCGTTCTCAGATGCACCATGTGATAAGAATATGCTGAAATCAGTACTTTAATTTTGCCCAAACTAAATGCTCTACATAATCTCATAATATTTTCATGTATAATTTTAAATGGCAAAAGTTTTAAAGGCTTTCTTCGTGGTGCTTAAAGAATTTAATGTAATATATTGCTAAACATATAAAATTAGACCATCTTTAAACTGTGAATGCAAATGGAAAGATAGTTTTCCATAAATATGCTCACTTTTATGCAGATATTATTTTAAGCGTGATTCATAAATCTAGTATTTTAGCATAATTCTCAAATACTTATATAGACAGAGATGTAAAAAGATTAGTCAGTTTTGTTGTAATTATAAAAACAATGGTAATAATCCTTTTCTCTTTTCCTACTTTTCTCATTGATCTTGACCTGATACACTTTGTATGTTTTGTGAATTGTAATTTACTCTATAAGACAGCCTAATCAGAGTCGAGCATAAAGTCACCCCAAAGCTCCATTCAGCAACTGATGGAAACAGATGCAGACCCACAGCCAAAGATTAGGCAGAGGTCAGGGAATCCTGAGGAAAAGGAAGGGTTATGGGGGCCAGAAGGGACAAGGACACCACAAGAAAACAATTCACAGAGTCAACTAACCTTGGCTCGAAAGGGGCAACAGAGACTGGACTGCTAACCAGGAAGCCTGAATGGGTGTGACGTAGGCCTTCTACACGGGTTACAGTTGCGTAGCTCGCTGTTCTGTGAGACTCCTAACAGTGAGAGCAAGGACTATCTCTGTCTCATTTGCCAGCTTTTGAGACCCTTTTCCTCCTACTGGGTTGATTTGTCCAACCTTAATATGAGGGAGATGCCTAATCTAATTGCAACTTAATATGCCAGGTTTGGGCAATAGCCCTGGGAGTCCTGCCCTTTTCTGCAGGCAAAGGGAGGAGGAGTGGAGGGAGTGAGGTGAACCTGAGAAGAGACAAGGGAGAAGAGACAGTAGTCAGTATGTAGTAGATGAGAGGCTAAATCATAAACACAACTTGCTCTACTTAAAATTCTAACTTTTTGTTTTCTTTCTTTTACAAGCTACTATTTTTAAAGCTATGATAAATGTTTCTTCATGTGTCTCTTTATCCTGTCACATTGTAAAATGTGTATTTCATGACCTCTTACTAAGAGAGCATTAGTCAATGATTCTACATCACTACATAGAAAATATGTAAAACGTCAAAGGTGCTTGTTTTGATCTTTTTAATGTCAAAAGCTATGTAAATGTGGAGCCAGGAAGATCTCTCAGATGGTAAAGTACTTGCCACCAAGCTTGATGACATGACTTCAGTCACCACAGCCAATGGTAGAAGAAGAAAACCAACTCTCACAGGCATCATGAGACCTATACATGATTATCATGGTTTACACACACACACACACACACACACAAACACACACATGTGTGTGTATACACACTAAATAAAAGCAAAAAGCTGTAACATTGCTAATATAAATATTATGTATCAAGGTCTCTTTAGTTACAGTCATTTTAGTTCAAAATTACTGTAGTTTTCAATTCACCAAAATTTACATTGACATCCAGATTTCTATATTTGAAGAGGAACATTTTAATTTTATTGAAATGAAATATATAATATCTAAAGATCCAATAATTATTACTCAAAAACATATGAATTGAAGTAGCTTCCATGATATATAAGTTAGGGGAAAAAACTATTCTTTTTCTTCCTAAGTCTTTTTACTTTTCTACTATATGTTATTAAAAAACATTTAAAGGTTTTTTTTTAAACTTATAGTTTCAAATGATTTAGATCTACTTTACAACTAAGTAGGTTTTCTTGGTTTTTTTTTTTTTTTTTTGGTTTTTGGTTTTTGGTTTTTTAGTATGACCCCCCAGCCAGTTCTGAGACTAAGGCAGGTTTATTTTGCTTAATCTGCTTTTATACCATTTTAATTACATGCAAGTATTAGGGGCAGACAGTACAATGAGGAACAAGCAAGACAATAAACACTAATAGTCAAGGAACAAGCAAGTCAATAAACAAACTCCCATCACCACTCCCATGGTCACTATTTCTAAGGGTTTATCAGGATAATCATGATAGCTGAGCCTACTTCCTTGTCCCAGCCCAAAGTCATAGTCATGCCTGAAGCCTACTTTCTTGATCTACCCCAAAATTAGATCCCGGCTTGAGCTTACTTCCTTGCCATGGCCCAATGTCAGATTTCTGCCTGAAGCACATTTCCTCGTCCTTGGCCAATGTCAAATTCCTGCCAAGCAGCCCCCAAAGGCTTTCCACATTGTCCCCTTTTATATTTCATAAACAAGACTGTGCTTGTCTTAGGGAAAACTAAGTAGTTTTAGAACAAACTTAGTATATTGGTAAATGTTGGGTAGATTAGTTGATTAGTGGCTGGTTAGTACTATTTTCTTTATCTTCTACCTTTGATTGACAAGTATCTAAAGGGCTATTGTAGATTCTATCCTCATGACTTCTTTTTTTTTTAATCTATGTGTTTATTTATTTATTTACACTCCAGATTTTACTCTATCCCACCAACAACAGCCACCCTCTGACTGTTCCACATCCCAACCTCCTCCCCACCCCCGTCTCCATGAGGATGTCTCTACCACCCACCACCTACCCAACCAGACCTCTAAACTACCTGGGACCTCCAGTTTCTTGAGGGTTAGGTGCATCTTCTCTGAATGAACCCAGACCCAGAAGTCCTCTGCTGTATATGTGTTGGGGGCCTCATACAGTTGGTACATGTTGCCTGGTTGGTGTTCCAGTGTGTGAGAGATCTCAGAGGTCCAGTTTAATTAAGACTGCTTCTCCTCCTACATGGTTGCCCTCCTCCTCAGCTTCTTCCACCTTTTCCTTAATTCAACCACAGAGTCCTCATGACTTCTTAAAGTATAAATTCCAATAACCCACCTGCTTTTACCCAGATTTAGTTGAGTGTTATTTACCAGATTATTTCAATTAATATAATTATATTATATTTATTACACAGAATAATTACTCTGAAGACAACAACAACAACAAAACTAACACTGAGCCATGGACTATATATATATATATATATATATATATATATATATCCAATATAAATTGCTTAACCAAAAATCATTAATGGCAGGACACTTATAAGCAGATTACTAACTTTGTTTATTTTGACATAAACATTTTTGGAGATTTAATAGCCAAAATATATATTGTGGTTTAAAAAAAAGAAAGCAGAAATATGGGCAGAAGAAAGGGAAGGAGGGGGAGAAGGAATGAGGCAGGAAGGGAAGGGAGTACAGGAGAGAAATAGAGAAAACAAAGGGATAGAAAATAAAGGAGTACTCAAGAGAAAGCTGGAATGAATTAGGAAGAAAGAGGACAAGGAAGGGGCAGACAGGAGGAGTAAGAAAAAGGAAGGGAGGCAGAGAGGAAGGGGAGGAAAAAGGAGCAGAAAGAAGGAGGAAGATCTATGATTATCCCATGAACTAGAAGGGGATATTAAATTAGTATATTATATATTTGCTTTAAAAGTGAATTAAAGGGCCCATAATTTAATTTGTTACTTAACATGTAACTTGTGCAGATACTAACCAAGCCATTAGTTTTAAAGAATAAAGTGAAAAAGGAATATGATTCTGAGATTGAAAAACTTTGGGAACAGTATTTCTCATACCAAGTTTAATAAAAGTCCAGTTAAATTAATAGGTAACTGTGTGTGTCATCAATAAAGATGAAGGGTTCTGCTTTTCTGTGTTTCATTTTCCTACAATGCTTTTGACATATGTCTAAAATCATATCTGGCACCACATATACTCAGTTGTTTTTAGATTTAGAAACAGCACACCAACTTATATTGCAAAATTTACATATCAGAATTGTTTGGTATTGTTATTCTCTATTTTCATTTCAAGTAGGTAATTATAGAACTATTTGTTTATGGATTAAATAGCCAGGACTGAGTTATTCATATTCTGGGGCAATATTCTTGTACCACAGGATTAAACAGTAAGGAGTTAGGGTTGAAAGTAATGAGCAATCATATTTATGGTCTTATAATTTCTTGAACTCATATCTGTGTTGGGATTATATTTGTCTAGTTTAAACTAGTAATGAATAATATAATAATAATAAATTATAATAATTATTATATGAAAATATAATAATAATAAATTATTCTTAGTTTTAAAGTTGAATTATTTACTTTGGATTTTTCTGAGCATATTTTGCATTTTTTTAAAAAATACATCTGTCAGCACCATTTGTTGAAAATGCTGTCTTTTTTCCACTAGATGGTTTTAGCTCCCTTATCAAAGATCAGGTGTGTGGATTAATTTCTGAGTCTTCAATTCTATTCCATTGATCTACCTGTCTGTCATTGTACCAGTACCATACAACTATCACAATTGCTCTGTAATACAGCTTGAGATCAGGCAAGGTGATTCTCCCAGAGGTTCTTTTATTGTTGAGAATAGTTTTTGCTATCCTAGGTTTGTTGTTATTCCAGATGAATTTGCAAATTGTCCTTTCTAACTCAGTGAAGAATTGAGTTGGAATTTTGATGGGGATTGCATTGAAACTGTAGATTGCTTTCAGGAAGATAGCCATTTTTACTGTATCAATCCTGCCAATCCATAAGCATGAGAGATCTTTCCGTCTTCTGAGATCTTCTTCAATTTCTTTCTTCAGAGACTTGAAGTTCTTGTCATACAGATCTTTCACTTCCTCAGTTAGAGTCACAGCAAGGTATTTTATATTATTTGTGAATATTGTGAAGGGTGTTGCTTCCCTAATTTCTTTCTTATCTTGTTTATCCTTTGTGTAGAGAAAGGCCACTGATTTGTTTAATTTTATATCCAGCTACTGAGCTGAAGCTGTTTATCAGGTTTACAGGTTCTCTGGTGAAATTTTTAGTGTCACTTATATATACTATCATATCATCTGCAAATAGTGATATTTTGACTTCTTCCTTTCCAATTTGTATCCCATTGATCTCCTTTTGTTGTCGAATTGCTCTGGCTAGGACTTCAAGTACTATATTGGAGAGGTAGGGAGAAAGTGAGCAGACTTGCCTAGTCCCTGATTTTAGTGGGAATGCTTCCAGCTTCTCTCCGTTTACTTTGATGTTGGCTACTGGTTTGCTGTATATTGCTTTTATTATGTTTAGGTATGGGCCTTGAATTCCTGATCTTTCTATGATTTTTATCATGAATGGGTGTTGGATTTTGTCAAATGCTTTCTCAGCATCTAATGAGATGATCATGTGGTTTTTGTCTTTGAGTTTGTTTATATAGTGGATTACGTTGATAGATTTCCATATATTAAACCATCCCTGCATCCCTGGGATGAAGCCTACTTGGTCATGATGGATGATTGTTTTGATGTGTTCTTGGATTCGGTTAGCAAGGATTTTATTGAGTAATTTTGCATCGATATTCATAAGGAAAATTGGTCTGAAGTTCTCTTTCTTTGTTGGATCTTTGTGTGGTTTAGGTATCAGAGTAATTGTGGCTTCATAGAATGAAATGGGTAGAGTACCTTCCGTTTCTATGTTGTGGAATAGTTTGGGGAGAGTTGGAATTAGGTCTTCTTTGAAGGTCTGATAGAACTCTGCACTAAACCCATCTGGTCCTGGGCTTTTTTGGTTGGGAGATTATTAATGACTGCTTCTATTTCTTTAGGGGAAATGGCACTGTTAAGATCGTTAATCTGATCCTGATTTAACTTTGGTACCTGGTATCTGTCTAGGAATTTGTCCATTTCATACAGGTTTTCCAGTTTTGTTGAGTATAGCCTTTTGTAGTAGGATATGAAGATGTTTTGGATTTCCTCAGGTCTGTTGTTATGTCTCTTTTTTCATTTCTGATTTTGTTAATTAGGATACTGTCCCTGTGCCCTCTAGTGAGTCTGGCTAAGGGTTTATCATGTAGAAGAATGGGAATTGATCCATTCTTATCTCCTTGTACAAACCTCAAGTTTAAGTGGATCAAAGAACTCCACATAAAACCAGAGACACTGAAATTTATAGAGGAGAAAGTGGGGAAAACCCTCAAAGATATGAGCACAGGGGAAAAATGCTAAACAGAGCAGCAATGGCCTGTGCTGTGAGATCAAGAATCGACAAATGGGACCTCATAAAATTGCAAAGCTTCTGTAGGGCAAAAGATACTGTCAATAAGACAAAAAGGCCACCAACAGATTGGGAAAGAATTTTTACCAATCCTAAATCTGATATAGGACTAATAGCCAATATATACAAAGAGCTCAAGAAGCTGAACTTCAGAAATTCAAATAACCCCATTAAAAAATAGGGTACAGAGCTAAACAAAGAATTCTCAATGAGGAATACTGAAGGGCTAAGAAGCACTTGAAAAAATGTTCAACACCCTTAATCATCAGGGAAATGCAAACCAAAACAACCCTGAGATTCTACCTCATACCAGTCAGAATGGCTAGGATCAAAAATTCAAGGGACAGCAGATTCTAGCAAGGAAGTGGAGAAAGAGGAACACTCCTCCATTGTTGGTGGGATTGCAAGCTTGTACAACCACTCTGGAAATCAGTCTGGCAGTTCCTCAGAAAATTGGACATAGTACTACCGAAAGATCCTGCAATACCTCTTCTGGGCATATATCCAGAAGATGTTCCAACGGGTAAGAAGGACACATGTTCCACTATGTTTATAGCAGCCCTATTTATAACAGCCAGAAGCTGGAAAGAACCCAGATGCCCCTCAACAGAGGAATGGATACAGAAAATGTGGTATATTTACACAATGGAGTACTACTCAGCTATTAAAAATTTATGAAATTCTTGGTCAAATTGATGTATCTGGAGGGTATCATCCTAAGTAAGGTAACCCAATCACAAAAGAAGTCACTTGATATGCACTCACTGATAAGTGGATATTAGCCCAGAAACCTAGTATACCCAAGATACCACTTCCAAAACACAAGAAAATCGAAAAGGAAGACCAACTCGTGAATACTTGATTTCTCCCTAGAATAGGGAATAAAATATCCATGGAAGGAGTTGCAGAGACAAAGTTTGAAGCTAAGACAAAAGGATGGACCAACCGGAGACTACCCCACCCGGGGGTCCATCCCATAATCAGCCACCAAATGTAGACACTATTGCATTTGTTAGCAAGATTTTGCTGAAAGGACCCTGATATAGCTGTCTTCTGTGAGGCTTTGCCGTGACTGGCAAATACAGAAGTGGATGCTCACAGTCATCTATAAGATGGAGCACAGAGCCCCCAATGTAGGAGCTAGAGAAAGTACCCAAGAGTTGAAGGGGTCTGCAACCCTATAGGTGGAACAACAATATGCACTAATCAGAGCCCCCAGAGCTCATGTCTCTAGCTGCATTTGTAGCAGAAGATGGCCTAGTTGGCCATCATTGGGAAGAGAGGCCCTTGGTCTAGCAAACTTTATAGGTCCCAGTACAGGGGAAAGCCAGGGCCAAGAAGTGGGAGTGGGTGGGTAGGGGATCAGGGCGGTGGGAGGGTATAGGGGACTTTTGGGATAGAATTTGAAATGTAAATAAAGAAAATAAGAAAAAATAAGAAAAAAAGATAAAAAAATCTGATTGAATTTGAGGGCATTTATTCTTTGAATAAATATGACTAACTTTGAGAAAGCATATAATGATAATCTAATCCCTGTAGATTATATGTAAGCCCCAATAACTTTTTAACTTATTGTATATTTTCGAATCAGAAAAAAGTAATTTTGTGATTGATGTCAGTTTCTACTCTCAGTGTTTTCCTTGGCCTCTGGTTATCTTATCCCCATTTTGTGTAACCTCTTTATGATAAGAGTTTCTTTCTTGAATTATTACTAACATTTTGCTAATTTTCAATGCAGGTAATGGGCTAGGAATTAGAATTGTTGGTGGTAAAGAAATTCCTGGACATAGTGGAGAAATTGGAGCCTATATTGCTAAGATTCTTCCTGGTGGAAGTGCAGAACACTCAGGGAAACTTATAGAAGGTAAATATTAAAAATGTCATAGCAAAATTCAATGAAATGTATTCATATTGTATATGTTTTCCTTTGCATGTGAATTAAAGTGCAAATTTGTTTACATTTTGTATCAGAAAATTTTGTAATTAATGATGGTAAAATTTTGACATTGCAATGTTACCAAGTATTACGATATAATAGAAAATGTATCCATCAGTAAGAGTGTGCCTTCATTTGCATTGTTCTTTTGGCAGTTGGGATAGTTGTTTTTTTTTTTTTTTAAACTCAGTTAGTCAAGGTTTTTTTATTTTTTGATGTATAATTAAAAAGTACTTTATTAATCTAGTTTAATATTTTATTTTTTAAAAAAGAGAAAACATGCTGATAGCAGCTATGAAAATTGAAAACATGACTCCAGAGAAGTTGAGGTCAGGTAACTAGCTACAGATGGCTCCCAAGCCAACTCCATCTGCCATCTGCTCCTGTCAACCATGTGTCTGGGAACACAGCCAGGTCTGCTAACTTAGACAGGACCATGGCTGCCCTCCTGATGGAAGAGCAGGGACACAGCCCCAGGGTCAGTAACATCCAAATATCCACTTCACTTCAGAAGTTTCCCAACACCTGTATGTGGTTCTGTTTACTTCAGACACTACTCACCTCACTGAGGACATCTTAAAATAATGACCTTTCTAGGTCTTACAGTGTGCCAAACATGTATTTCATCATCTTTACACAATAAATTTATGGATGGATTCTCAAAATATATTATGATAATTTTCATGTTTTTATGGAATAATGTGAACATTCTATCTATAAATTCTATAACATAAATGCAATATACAAGAGCTATATATTATCTTGCTTAGAGTATACATTGTTTGCCAAAAATATTTATAACTTTTCTCTTTTATTCTATATAAAATATTTATTTGGAAAGTGTTTTGTTTTCACTTATTGCTTTAAATTTTGCATGTGTGGCTTGCAATCTTTAACTATTATAAAATTTATTCATTGTCATTTTAAGTAAAATATATGGAACACACAAAGACCTTGAGCATTTTGATAAATTATTATTATAGAATATATACAGATTACAGACAATATTTATTCATCAAAGATTGTGCTTACGCCATTGGTCTGGCTTTGTTGAAGCAAACTGTGTACATCCCATCCCAGCTTCAAATCAGAGACTTCTCAACAGGCCTTTCAGTTGGTCGTGTTAGGATTATTTAATGTGAAAA
This sequence comes from Mus musculus, assembly GCF_000001635.26. Taxonomy (NCBI): domain Eukaryota; kingdom Metazoa; phylum Chordata; class Mammalia; order Rodentia; family Muridae; genus Mus; species Mus musculus. Next base: position 14,751,822 of record NC_000071.6, read on the forward strand.
GACAAATGCTGCAAATTCAGTCCCCACCCCACTTTATTTGCTTTAGAATCTTATTTGTTTGTTTGTTTGTTGTGTTGTTTGGTTTATCTGTTGCTATGTGCCCATATGTCTATTTTATACACTCTGTCTTGTACTTTAGCATAAATTTCAGGAGTATGTCACGTCATAAATGTTGTAGATTGTATATGGAGCAACTTTGGTTTTTATTCTTAGTATAAAGCATCACCCCAATATCATAGCACTAGAGATTCTGTTCTTATTTCATTTAAAAAAATATTTTATTTCAGTTTTGAATTCCATTTATTCAAGATGTTAAGGGTAATTCTTTACAGTTTTTTTAAAATTATTTTCTTATGTTCTACAGAAACTATAAATAGTTGGGTCAATATGTAGTAAGTAGATAACTTATTTTGACTATATATGTATATCTATAGAATTTCTATGGCTAATGTGTTCCAAAAAAATGAAATCATTCATCTTTTTATTTCTGAGGATCCAAATATACAGTGTGAGCTCTTATAGAATTGACATTATCTTTCAGGTGTGATATGAGTGGCAATTTATTCACAATATATTTTTAGACTGTTTTTATTTCCTTTAACTGCAAAGTCCTTATTCAGCAAGCTCTGCCGGGGTCTAATGTCCAGTGCTTGTCCATCTGTCCTCTGGGTTTCAGGAATAGCAGAGCACTCTTTGGTGATGTCTACACCACCCATTGGTAATGGCTCACTCCTTGTTGACTCTTGAGTAACCAAACTATTTCCAGGTTTCCTCTAGTTGTTCGATTCTCTTCATTGTACATTCACAGCATATCACAAGACACATAGATTTTTTTAGTTCTCATAAATTAATGCCAATTTCAAGGATTTGTTGGTTTTTGAAAAGCAAAGGAACTGCCAGTGTGTTTGCCTTAAGCTATTATTGTGGCCATTTGTTTTCAAACACTTGATTCAATCTTCTCTTGAAATCACTTGTAAAACAAAGTCTTCAGTTTTATTTAAAAACAGGAAAATATTATGTTTCTGAATGGTCACTGAGATTGGAGTTTTAACTAGTGTATTTTTCTCATTTTCTTTGAATAATTTGTAATATATACAATAATGTATATATACATTAGCATATGTTGCCATTTATTTATAACTTGCCACTATCAGTTAAGATCTTTATACCAAGATCAATGATCATAAATCTTTTCATGTTATAGTATCAACATCACTTTTTAAAAATTCTTTCATATATTACATCCCAAAGATAGTTCCCTTCCTCCCATTATACACACAGACACACATATACAGACAGACAGACAGACACACACTTCTTCTCTCCCTCACATCCACTGCTATTCCATTTCACTTCAGAAAAGAGCAGTTCTACTGATTTCTACCAAACATGGCATCACAAGATGCAATAAGACTGGGCACAAACCCCCACATCAAGGCTCCCAGCAGGAGGAAAAGGGTCCCAAAAGCAGACAACAGTCATAGACAACGCTCACTCCCACAGAACCATCAAGCTACACAGCCATAGCATATATGCAGAGGCCCTCACTCAGGCCTATGCAGGCTCCCTGATTGTCACTTCAGTCTGTGTGAGCCTCTAGGAGCCCTTGTTGGTTGATTCTGTGAGCCAGTTCTCACGGTGTCCTTGCCCCTCTGGTTCCTATAATCCTTCCTCCTCTTATTTTATGGGATTCCCCAAATCTTCCTAATGTTTGGCTGTGGGTCTCTTCTGTTCCAATCAGTTGCCGGATGAAACCTCTCTGATATCAATTATGCTCAGCTCCAGTCTACAGGTATAGCAGAGTATCATTAGGAATCATTCATTGACTAAAAAACAAAAAACAAAAAACAAACAAACAAACAAACAAAAACAACTTTATCAAGACAATTTTATGGGAGGAAGCTTCGTCAATAGCATTCCAACTTCAGAAAATGTTAATTCACAGCACACTTGAGTCTTTACAAAATAATATTTTATCTCTTACCAAACTGATACTCCATCCCTTTCCAAACGTCAGACATTCACAACATAGTTATTAATATTCCAATAGAATCACGAGTTTATTTGCTAAGCTGATAAAAGCCTGGCCCACTCTGAGGACAAACCTTTCTTGACATGGTAGTGATTTTTTGTTTGTTGGTTTTGGGGTTTTTTTTTGTTTTTGTTTTGGTTTTGTTTTGTTTTGTTTCTTCGACGGAGGGGTTATTGCTTTAGTTTATTTTTTCCTTCTGAGTCTTCAGTGTCTAGCATAGTGCTAATAAAGCAAGGGCTCAACCAATTTCTGAAAAGGTAAAGAATTATAATTCATTTTCATTATAAATTAGATACTTAAAATGTGACTCTACAGGGTTGTGAGAAACACATCAATGGCTGTAGCTATAATCTGCCATCAATGCAAACCATGAATATTTATGGTATCATTAATATATGGTCCTATAAGTTTTCATTATCTTTTTAGAAAAGAGGAAGGAATATGAAAGTATATTAGCTTTAGCATACAGTCAACACTTTGAGCTTAGCTGCACATCAATTTACATAAATGTACTCTGGGTGTGTTTGTTGTTTTCTAGATTTGGCTTTGCATTTAAATTCAGATTTCTGGGGTTTGTTGGGATTGCTTATATGCAGGATGCAGCAGGACCTCCGAAAGCAGCTTCTATGTGTATGAAAAAAACAAATTAACAGTTCTTTCCCCTGTAAGCCTCAAAAGACTGTGAGTCCTCAGTGGTTGAGAAAGGGCAAAGGGCACAAACTTCTAATAGGTGAATCCCTGGTGGACTGATTTGCTGCCTGTTTCTGATTGATTTCCACTTCAGTTGTGAGTGTGCTAAATGAAACAGCCAGTCGCAGAACTGCCAATTTACACATCAACCACAACAAGGCAGGTTTGCTGTTTGCCTCTACATTAAAAGAGGCAAAGAGGCAAAATAATCAAAGCTTAGATGATGCATATCGACATCCTTTCTGTTATATTTCCTGTTGTTTAAGAGTTAAGATCAACATAATACAGATACCTAACTAGAAACAAGAGTGTATTATTCATCATCACAAAGGCTACTGAGGAATTCCAATAGTCATTCTGCATTTCTGATTGAGAACAAAGTCTTGGATAAAAAAAAAATTCTCTCTCATTAAAATGTCTTAAATTTTGTATAATCTATACATACCCACCAATGTAAGATTATAGTAATCTTACCGAACCTTACTAATTAGGTTCATATAATGCCCAATATGATATAAATCTAGCTGATACTTGCTATATTATGTTGCTTAGAGGTCAGTGACAGGTAAACAGTCTGTTATAGGAATCACAGATGCACTTAGTAATATGTATGATGCTGAGAATTGAAGCCAGGTCCTCACTGGAAACACTAAATTTACCAGGTATTCATAAGAACAGTCTTAAAATTTATAGACCATATTCCTTCTTTGTTTCTCATGTTTTAAATTGAGCTATATTTATTAAAACTTACTGAGAACTTTTGATTAAATTTTAATCATTAAATACCTTTTACTATTTACAGTATCTGACACAAGTAAAAACGGATTATTTGCTGTCATCTTGGTGATGTAAAGAATGGAGTATTGATATTTCTTATGAAGCAGCTTAACACATAATTTGGTTTATTTCTTGAAAATTCTCCCAGAATGATGAAATGTTTATTGACACTTATATTAATCTGCATTTACATCTTTTATTTATCTAATGATGAAATTGTACATTCAGTTTATCCCCTTAATTTTAGTTTTTATAATGGACATATTTTATTATGTATGCTCAGCAGAATGATCTGTTATAGATATCATTTCATTTCTGCCTGTTTGATTTATTGAAAATAAGTTTCTTTTCTTATAGAAATAGTGTGGCTATAATTCCCACTCCATCTACTCCTTCTAGTTCCGTCCCTCTGGATCCACTCCCTTCCTCCCTCTTGTTAGAAAAAGAGAAGGCTTCTAAGAGATTAAAAACCAAACATGACAAAATATAATATAAGATGAAGCCAAACTTTCATATCAAAGTTGGACACAACCAACAGGAGGAAAAGAGTCCCAAGAACAAGCAATGCAGTCAGATTGTCTCATTCTCCCACTCAGGGGTCCCATAAAAACACCAAGCTAGTACCTACAATGTATGCATACAGGACTTGTTATAGAGGGGTGCAGTCCTGTGCTTGCTGTTTCAATCTCTGTGAGCTTATATGCTCTTCCTTGCTGACTCAGAGAAGAAATGGTATTCTCTGTTCCTCTGACTCTTACAATCTTTCTGTCTTTTCTTCAGCAGGATTTGCTGAGCTCTGAGTAGAGACAATTGCTATAGACCATAAATTTAGTTTCTCTCTCCACATAATGTCTGGCTGTGTATCTCTGCATCTGTTCCCATCTGCTGCCAGAAAAAACCTACACTTATGATGACTGTATTAAACACTGGTCTATGATTGTAGCATAAGATCATTAGGAATCATTTTATTGATTCATGTTGTGTTTTGCTTTACCCTAGGCCTCTGGGATGGATGGTCTCCCCATCTTGGTTACCCAAGCAATGTCAAGAATAGGTTCCTTCTGGTGGAGAGGCCATAAGTCAAATCAGACATGGGTTGAATAGTCCCACAAGTTTGTTCCTACAATATTATTTTTTAGGCAGGACAGATTGTATGTCAATGTTTTTGTGGCTGGATTGCTGTTCATGTTTCTCTTTTAGTATCTGCATGATATCTTCTGGCACCAAACATACTAGAACAAAGGGGTAAAGCCTTGGTGCTGGCACCAGCTTGACCTCTCCATGTTCAATAACTTATGTGGATGATGTCCTCAGCAATGGAGGCTCACTGTCAGCTTGTGAAGAGCAAACCTTCGTCTTACCATCAGCCTAGATTTTTTAAGGACTTGCATGGGACTCCTTGGCCAAAACCACAATGCAATACAATCCAGTATCTCCATTAGAAGCTTTGCCTTGCTACAAGGGATGGCCAGTGTCTTAGTCAGGGTTTCTATTCCTGCACAAACATTATGACCAAAAAGCAAGATGGGGAGGAAAGGGTTTATTCAGTTTACACTTCCATAGTGCTGTTCATCACCAAAGGAAGTCAGGACTGGAACTCAAGCAAGTCAGGAAGCAGGAGCTGATGCAGAGGCCACGGAGGGATGTTCTTTACTGGCTTGCTTCCCCTGGCTTGCTCAGCCTGCTCTCTTATAGAACCCAAGACTACCAGCCCAGGGATGGCACCACCCACAAGGGGCTGAAATTTCCCCCTTGATCACTAATTAAGAAAATGCCTTCCAGTTGGATCTCATGGAGGCATTTCCTCAACTGAAGCTCCTTTCTCTGTGATAACTCCAGCTGTGTCAAGTTGACACAAAACCAGCCAGTACAGCCAGTTAAGACTCTATATCCTCCATCACTAAGAATCCTCATTAAGATCACCTTTATAGATTCAGGAAAGTTTCCACTGCGTGAGGTTTTCACACCACCCCTCAAACACCCAGCAAATTCCAGCTGCTGCTTCTTTCATTCTCTCCCTCCATCCCATCTCACCCCCATCAAACCTGACCTCTACCTGCCACAAATTCATCCTTAAAATCTACTCTTTTTTTGCCCTCCCAGTAAGACCCATGTTTCCACCCTGGGATCTTTCTCTTTACCTCTGAGTTTTTGGATTATAGCTTGGTTATCATTTACTTAATGGCCAATATCCACTTATAAGTGAATATATGCCACATTTGTCTTTCTGGGTCTGGATTATGTCAATCAGTATGATTATTTTCTTCTAAATCCATCCATTTGACTGCAAATTTCAGGAAGTCATTTTTTTAAACAGCTGAGTAATAAGTACTCCCTGTGTAAATGTACCATACTTTCTTTATCCATTCTTCTTTTGAAGGACATCTTGGTTGTTTCCAGTTTCTAACTATTATGAATAAAGCCCAAATGAACATGATTAAACACGTGTTCTTGTGGCAGAATGAGGAGTCCTTTGCCATATACCCCTGAGTGGTATTTTGGATGTTGAGGTAGATCATCTCCCAATTTTCTGAAGAAGTACCATATTGATTCCCAAAGTGGCACTTCTATGATTTGTTGAAAATATATTCTGACCTGGGATTCTTCTTTCTCTATTCCTATTATTATTATGTTTGGTCTTTTTATAGGGTCACAGATTTTCTATAAGTGTTATGTTAAAGGTATTTTTTAGAATTAGCATTTACTTTGACTGGTATATCTATTTCTTCTATATCATCAATACCTGAGGATCTCTCTTCCATCTCTTATATTCTGTTAGTGAAGCTTGTCTCTATAGTTCCTGTTTAAATTCTAAAATTTTTCATATTCAGAGTTCCTTCAGTTTGTGTTTCCTTTGTTCTGTTTCCATATTTATTTCTTGAACTGCTTTATCCTTCAACTATTTGTTTGTATTTTCTTGGCTTTCTTTAAAGGATTTAGTCCCTTTGTGTAATTGTTTCCATTTTCCTGGATTTCTTTAACAGATTTATTCATTTCCTCTTTAAAAACCTCTTTTATCTTCATCTAGTTGATTTTGAGGCATTTGCCTTGTGTGTCATCTGGTGGAGACATATTGCCCTGACTTTTACTGATTGTGTTCTTATGCTTCAACCTATGGATCTGGGTTTGGGATGAATATAGGTCTAGGTGCTGATGTCTGGTTTTGTTTTTTTTTTTGTTTTTTGTTTTTTTTTTTTCCCTATGTTGTGTGGATGTTTTGATTCTTGGTTTCTGCTTCTTCTCTGGATTTTCAGAGAATATATTGTCTGTCTGTAGCCTGTTTTGCTGGCTGCTTCAGCTGGTATATTCACAGGGAATAACTGCTGGTGTTGGAGCCTGGATTTCTGACAGTTGTGGCCTGCGGTTGAACAGGAGGTACATGATTGACTGGGCACTGGAGCACAGCTATGAGTGGTAGAGGGAGGCTAAGAGGAAGTAGTCTGTGGCATCCACTAGAGATGTGGGCACTGAAGAAGGAAGGATGCAGCTGGTGATCTGTTGCAGCACCATATATGGATGAGACTTAGGGATTGGTTCCGGGATAAGCCATACTTTCATTTTTGAATTGGTGAATTTATAAGCATATACAGAACAAAAGGCAAAAGAATAAAAAGTAGAAGAATATCATAAATTGGATATTTAAAATATCAGTAGAGAAAATTAGTCAAGGAAAACTGAGGGATCAAAACTGGGTAATCATCAAATTAAGGGGCTTACAAACTCCCAACAGAAACATAATGAGGAAATCACTTAAAGGCAGCAAGCTGGAGAGTCCCATGGAGAGTCTCAGGGGTCCCATGGAGGCTTCCTGGGCAGTTCAGAGTGTTCCATCTGGAGAGGCTTCCAAATAAAAGAACAAAGAGATACAGATAAACAGAGAACTTCAAATGAGATGCTCACATCCAGCAGAAACCAACTGGGAAAGCTGAGGGACTAAACTGGAGTTCCCATTTAAACTTGCTGTCCCTGAGTGAAAATGCTATAGCTGAACTCCAGCCTTCCCTGTCCCACCACATGCACTTTCATATAAGATAAACAGTCCTAGTATCTGCTGGAAATGCTTTCCCTTCTTGCTCTCAAGAACACAAAATTTTCACTGTTAAGTTTTTGTTCTCCCTGTTTGGGTTGAGGAAGCAACCCACTTTCAGATGGAGGACATCAGAAGACACTGTGGCATGAACATGTTTGGGTCAGAAAGAGAACTAAGGGCTTAGCCCTGCTTCCAAAGCCGGCTTCTCAGGGAGCTCAAACGACACATCACAGTTTATCTGTAGCATACATTACAAACAATCCGAAATGAGCCAAAGATATTTTAATTTTTTCTCAAAAACTGTTTCTACTGTATTACTTTCTTAAACTGATATATATTTACATGAACTGATCTAAAAACCAAGGTAATTAGCACACATTTCACCTTACATATCATTTACTTATTAGTGAAGAAATGTAATATTTACTCATAGCAAACATCAAGTACTCAGAGTATTACCAGCTACATTCAACATGAGTGTTAGTTTCCCCAAATCATTTATCCTGTAACTGAAATTTTCAATACACTCATCTTTCTCTCCCATATCTCTGAGTCTCAGTCCACCACCAACATCCACTCTCCTCTGCATTTAAGAATTATAAGAATATTATAATTTTCCATTTAATGATAAATATTGAATACAAGATTCCTTGTCCAATCTGCTTTTTCAATTATACTTCTTGTACTTTCTCATTTATGTAAAATTTTAAATTCATATCTCAGAAATGTTTGCAATATTCTGTGCATTTAATCTACCAAACAATATTATGAAATAAAATTTATATTTTCCTTATGAGTATGCTCAGGGGAGATGATGATATTGCCACCTTTTCAATAGCACTTACATTTATTAGGAAACAGTATTTCTGAAAACAAAATGATGGTATTCTGTGTTAAAATCTATTATATGACTAAATTATTACATTTGCATGATGTTAAAAAGAAATAGTTAAAATATATAAACATGGAAAAAGAATTAAAGACATACCTAAAGTTATAGCCCTTAATGATTCAACCTGGACATTTAAAATGGAAAAGGTAATCATTTGGGTGTTTTTTCCCTTTTAACTTCCTTTCGCCATTCAGTTACACTATGTATCTCTGCATAATTCCCATACATTTTTTTAACTTAGCCTTTTTATATTAGCTGGACATGACCTTCTTCAGATGTGATAGTTTTCATATGCTAATATGATTTAATTATAAGGTCATTAGAAACATCCTCCCTAGGCATATCAACAAAATCAACTGATAAGTTCAATTATAAAATGGTTTTGCATTTTTGAATTCAAATCCACTTAAAATGAGATAGTGTCATTATGCATAATACATCATTTCCTATGGATCAATCAAATTATACTAACATGCCAATTATCTTCGGATTTATTCAGTAAGGTTCTGATTTTATCTTATTCTGATAATACACAGTATGCTAAGACAGTAGATTATAATAATAAATTGACATTGGCATATGTATCAATCCTTCCAGAAAGTACTAGACTTGTAATGGTGAATTGTTTTAGTGATCATTGTAAACTAAAAGAAAAGTCTCAAGTTTGGGACACACATCATAGAAATTTTATTCCCTTATCTTCTCTGTTTTTGAAAGCATGGATTTGCAATATTGGTACTAAAGTACACACACACACACAAAAATTGCTTACATTAATTGGTGTTTTCTGTCCTAGATTCAGTAAAAACATTATCCATTTAGGAATCATATATTCTAGAACACTGAAAATACTCCACAATACTGAGGATGCCCTTTCAAAGCCAGAGCACTTCCTCCAGGGTAGGGGACTTCCTTTCTGTGCCCTGCTGTTTATAAGACAGGTTCTGTGTTCAATGGCAGTCATGGAACCTAAGGACATCTTGTAGCAATTTTACTTTGAGGCAATGTCATCCCTCATGGAATTACTTACCCAGGCAAACGGAATAAGAGTTGTTTAATACTTTGGAAAACATGACACACCATTCCTTCACTAAAACTGATTCTCTACTATAATTTCATAAATGTTTCCTGTATGCTTTACTTTCCATCAGATAACAGGATGGCATCCCAGCAACTCTGAATAATATCACCATTCTTAGACTTAGATATTGCTTAACACTATATGGTTATTTACTGTATGCAAATAGAATCTTCAGCAGTCTCCTGGTGTTAAGCAAATCATTTAAGCTATTATGCATCTCTCTCTTTTTTATATATAACAGATTAAGCTAGAGCATCCTTGCTTTATCACACTAGTCTAGAAATTTTAAGGTACCTACTATTGGATTTCATTATGGCATTTGCATATCTATGTATCATTACATTCTATTCAAATCATCCCTCGACCACATTGCCCTCCCTAGTGCCATTTTTATGGGCCCCTTGCTCCCCAAAACTCTCTTTCCATTTGTTTATGTCACATGTATTCCATGACCCTCTCCTTTCCATTCTTCCTTTCTTAAGATATCTCCCTCTCCTCTGTTGACCCATGACAATTTACTGAATTCACAAATTGTAACAGCAAATCATCACTGTTGCATACTTGACAAAAATTCAGAATTTGTCTTAGTTTTTGTACTGGCAACCTGTGTAGTAGACACCCTCTATGAATATCATTGTGGTGCTGTCTGTGAACTGTCAAATTTGGCAGCCCATTTAAGAGGTATTTTGATAAAACTTAAATCCATAATAAATATTAATGTTTGTTTCTGATTCTCAGTATTAAACATTCACATGCATGGTATTCCTAGGATTTTTTATATTCTACTAATCAAGGAACTTTAAGATTGAAAATACACCTAAAATATTTTTTTTTAGATTCCACCAAGTTTCACTTTATTCTTTTTTTTAATATTTTTTATTACGTATTTTCCTCAATTACATTTCCAGTGCTATCCCAAAAGTCCCCCACACCCTCCCCCGCACTCCCCTAACCACCCACTCCCACTTCTTGGCCCTGGCGTTCCCCTGTACTGGGGCATATAAAGTTTGCAAGTCCAATGGGCCTCTCTTTCCAGTGATGGCCTACTAGGCCATCTTTTGATACATAATCAGCTAGAGTCAAGAGCTCTGGGGTACTGGTTAGTTCACAATGTTGTTGCACCTACAGGGTTGCAGATCTCTTTAGCTCCTGGGATACTTTCTCTAGCTCCTCCATTGGGGGCCCTGTGATCCATCCAATAGCTGACTGTGAGCATCCACTTATGTGTTTGCTAGGTCTCGGCCTAGACTCACAAGAGACAGCTATATCAGGGTCCTTTCAGCAAACGCTTGCTAGTGTATGCAATACACCTAAAATATTAAATGGTAAAATGTAAGATTGTAAGTTTCAACATGTTTTTGCACACATTAGTTTTCATAACTTGGTTTGTAGGATTTTACAATAGGTAAACGTATCAAACATTTTTAAGTGTGGTACTATAATGCTTCCTGCTTGAATTCTTTCTCAAGGTGGATTTTTATGTTTGGGACTTTTGGACTTCCAAACACACTTTAAAACTCTAACCTTTCTTTGAAGAATGTCTTTGATATTAAATAGAAATTGATTTGAGTCTGCAGAAGAATTTGGATATATAAGCATTTTAAGTGTTCATTCTTGAAGACCGTGGACATATAATTACATTTACCTTTCTCTGTATCCTCATCAATGACTTTCATAACTGCTTTATACTTTATTTTCTAAAGATCTTTCACATAACTAAGTAAATTCATTCCTCGCTACTTTGTTTTTAAAATCTTATCATTGCAAGAGTTTGCTTTTTTGATTTCTATTGTAGTTAATACCCCGCTGTTAGAGCAGTGCTACTGATTTTTGTATGTTTACCTTTTATCTTGCAACTTTCTTTAATTTATTAGTCCTAAATCATTACTTGGTAATGTGTTTGTGGCTTTCTGGTTGTAAGGTTGTGCGTGAGAGAGCAATATGAGTTTGACTGGAGCCCTTCCTTGATTTCTCTTGTGTGATTGCCTGAACCAGCACTTAGAGACCTATGCTGAGTAAAAGGACTGGACACGAACATCTCTATTCCAGATTAGAGAGAAGTGGTCAGTCTCTTTAATCACTGCAGTATTAACCGCTGGCTTCTTATATATCTTTCAAACTGTGATGCATTTCTTCTATACCAAGTTCATTCTTCATTTTATAAAATCTATTAAAATATTATCAAATGTCCTTTATATAACTACTGAGATGAGTCTGTGGTTGTTATCCTTCATTTTGTTTCTGTCTTGAAGCAAATATATTGTTTTGAAATTACATGACATTTAACTCATAATTCTACAAATATTTTCTGAAATGAATACTACTAGCATCCTATTCTCTGGCAGGAATTGAGAGGCAATGGCATTGGAAACATTAAACAATTGCTGAAAACAGGGACTCTTTTCATAGTACATCAGCATGTGAACCAGACCAGGACAAAGGAGCTGGTAGAAAGCTATATTTTTAGCTTTCTGCAATACACAGACAGATACGAGAACAGATAAAAGAAGGTCAGGTGTCTCTATGGGGCAGGATGTTTCTCAGAGTTAAAAGAACCACATGCGTAGCTGGGCAAGAATCTGGTCAGCAATGTTCCTGACAATATAAAATGTGTTGTCCTTCATTATGACACACACTTGTTTATGTCACTCGTCAATTAAGTTTTGACAGTGTTTCCTTTGTTCTAAAATGTAAAAACATGAACAGACAAATGCAACAGAAATAAATTGACCTGTGACTATCTCCTTAGAATGTGATTCTCTAGAAAGGTGATGAGGTAATATCTACATCATTATAGCATCAAGTTTCAATTCAGAAGAAATGTAGGTTTTCCTCCTGGATTTAAAACAAAAACAAACAAACAAACAAACAAACAAAAACAAAAAAAATGCTTTGCTTTCTGCTTTCACTGTGCTGAGCCTTTCTTAGTATCATTGTCTTTTATGTAATTTTCTTATTTTCTGTGTACAACAGCTGGGACGGTTGAAATAAACCTAAGGCCCATCTGAAGATAAAGGTTTCTTGGAGTAAGTTATAGAAAAGTCTTTTTGTGTTACTTTGAGCCTTTTGGTGGACTTCTTCTGTTATTCCACTATAGTATAAAGGCATTTCCTTCACTTAATTGCAACTGGCAACATTCTGTCCCATATGTATAATACCATTAAAACTTAGACACAACCATACTGTATTTATAATTTTGCATTGAACCAGTGCTGAATTAAGCACAATGGAATTACATAGTACGAAGTTTATTAAAGATGTAATAGTTTAATAATTGTTTTTTGAATTTACTGTGTCATGGCATATGGACATTTTTTGTAGGATAAATTTGATAACATTTACAGTTATTGGGGTACTCCATGAGATGATAGAAATATCTGCCATGTAGTGAAATAGAAAACACAAAGTGCCACCTTATTTATCTGGGTGAAACTTAGGAGCAGAGCTTCATCAGGACATCCTAGTGACTTCTTAACACTCCCTTCCATGACAAAACATGGCACTCAATACTCGTAAGCTAATGGTTGCAATTACTTGTATGTTTTATTCAGTATTTTTTTTCCTAAGAGTGTGAACTATAGTGCATGTATTTGCTAAGAATTAATAGGTTTTCAAAAGCAAAACTTGCATGTTGTCTTAAACATGCATTATGCACTCAGGTAAGTTTATATCTGACTATCTAACAATGTTCTAGAGAACATTGAACCAATATTCTCTGAAATGGTGTGCTGGTTTGACTCTTAAAAGCAAGCAGAATGTCTTTTGTGCCCAAGAACTAAGACTGAATATAGTACGCATGTTTGAATTTATACTCAAATTTGTCTTTTTAGGGATGCAAGTTTTGGAATGGAATGGAATCCCGTTAACTTCTAAAACATATGAAGAAGTACAGAGCATCATTAATCAGCAAAGTGGGGAAGCAGAAATATGTGTAAGACTGTGAGTTTTTCCCCATCTTTCTGTTTCCATTTTTTGGCTATCATGTCTCTTTTAATTTAAAATTGTTAAGGTGGAACCTTTGACAGCCAGCAAGAGATTCAGAAAATGGAAAATGAAGTGAATACAAGGTTCATGGCTTTCTTGTGTTCTGAATCAAAGGCTAAGTAAGGTATAGAGAGAATCAAGCCGACAGTTTTCTGATTATGTTACAGCTCTTCCATGCTTTTATTAAAACGTGTGTCATTTAAAAGGAGGACAGATCTTACTTGGATTCTATAAATGTGTGTACTATTTTGAAATGGCTTGCACCTAATCCATAAAGATTTCACCTTAAATGATCATTTTTATCAGCTTTGACTTTTGACAACATTGCTAATTTGTACTGGGTCAGCCTGGTGAGCATGCCTGGGGGTTGCTTTATACCATGAACCACTTCTCATTGACCTCCTGAAAATACAACCAGGGCAGTTGGAAAAGGTGCCTTTTGTTTCAGGCTTCCTTGGTGTCTTTCTTAATAACCTGTCTTAATTTTTTAGGGACCTCAATATGTTGTCAGACTCGGAAAATCCACAGCATCTGGAACTTCATGAGCCACCAAAAGTTGGTAGGTGACAGCAATCTGATTTCAAAGATGGATGAAGAGGCACATGCATAAGTTACCTATTTGAAATACATGCAGACAGAATTATAGATTTGTATACATGCATATGATTATGATTATGACACCAAAGCTTTTTTTAGTTACATTTTTACCTTTCTGGTAAAACATGTTGCATATTTAACTTTTACACTAGCCTAGAAATACATATTAAATATGTACAACATAAGTTTATGTTTTGAATTGCCTAAATATGAATTCATCTTGTGAAAGCAATCCTTGAGCCATTTCTTTTTAATCATATAATTTTTAGTTACTATTTTTTTCAGCACAACTTTTGCTCCTGTTTATTACAATGATTCTGGGAAGTCTGAGTTATGGAAATAGACTATGTCCAACAGAGATCACACATACAAACATACATATACACATACATACATACATACATATATACACATAAAACACATATACATACATAAATGCCATATACTCTCTGAAATTTTCTTTATAAAGAATAAAATATGGAAGATTTAGAACAGAGAAAATATGTCCATTCACCATATTCTTGGAAATAAAATAAGGTGTTTTGTCATCCCCACAGTTCACCCAATAAAATATCCAAAGTATTTTCTGAAGACATACTAGAACTTCAAATTGCCCCTGTAATTCATCGTTATAATACTCCTAGCTGGTCGTTCTAGATTTCCCCAGTGATAAATGCATAAAACTGCAATTGAGTACATTTGGTTTTGAAAGCTTAATTTAGTCTCTAAGTAATGATTGTGTCATCAGTTAGAACTCTCACCAGCGCCATAAGTGTGTCCAACATACAGACCCAAGACATAAAGCCTTTCTTTTTGTTCTAGTGGATAAGGCAAAGTCTCCAGGCGTGGATCCCAAGCAGCTGGCGGCAGAGCTGCAGAAAGTCTCACTCCAGCAGTCCCCACTGGTCATGTCATCAGTTGTGGAGAAAGGGGCTCATGCTCACTCAGGTCCCACATCGGCAGGATCCAGTTCTGTTCCCAGCCCCGGGCAGCCAGGGTCACCTTCAGTAAGCAAAAAGAAGCACGGCGGCAGCAAGGTGAGAAGGACTCCGTGACACCACAGAGACCGTTTCTGTGTTTTAACCTAGACAGAAGTAAATGGAAAGCGAAATGAGATTGTGAATGGGCCACGCCCTAATGATCTACTGAAACAAATATTTCTCTCTTCTGACCGCTTAACTGACCTAAATAGAGTCTCGGCTCCTAAGATAGTTCAGGTTTTACTTTGAACAATGTGCTACTTCCTGTTTCTGATGTGTGGTAGGGGTCATTGTTCCACAAATCTAAATTTCCTTCTATATAGAACATTAGCTTTGCCATCCTTGGAAACCAAAAAAAAATAAATAGCTTTTACATATTTAGGAGTATGGCCCATTTTTTATAGTTATTTCATAAACTTTGAATTTCCTTATATACTAGAGAAATTAGGTATAAGAATGTTTTGCTGGTGTTCTCTGTTCTGAGGGTATGTGTATATGTGTTGTGTGCTTTCTTAGCTGTGGAAAAGCTTATAATGTCAATTTAATTCCACTTGTCAATTTTAGCTTACTCTGTCCATTAACTTGGTGTCATAGACAAAAGTCTCTCCCCAGGCCATGGTTGAGCACCTACGCTTAAATGATTGTGTGTAAACGAGGGCTGGGTCATTAACAACATTTTGAATGTTTGTTTTTGAATGGCATATACCAAATATGGCTTGTATTTATTTTAATGAGTTTTAAAATCATATAAATGATACATAGAATTATTTATTTTCTATAGTTTAAAACCATTTTAATAGTCATTCTGTAAAGGATATATTTTATTGGGTTCTTAGCTAAAAACTTTTATGAAATGTATATGTGAAACCCAACAGAATTTCACTATCCTTGATTTAAAAATAAAACTCACAAGCAAATATATAAATTATTTTGTTATTATTTTGCTTTAACTAATTCAGTGTGCACTTTTGTCTTGAAATGACTTATCAGTGGAATTTTAACCCATCACCCTTTGTTTTTTGTCTTTAAAATCTTAATAATTTTTCTAAATGGTGATACAATAATTTAACTGAAGTACTTCTCTTATGTGTTCTTATGAAAGAGAAATTCCCTGTCACGATATCCTTAAACCTTCAGGAAAACCCTGTAGAAGGAAGTCTCAGACAGTTGAAATTGAGTTAGGTATTTGAAGATAATGTATTTGGACCTATTCTGAGAGAAGATAATCAAAAATAAGCAGATGATGTTACAAAAGATAATAAAACATTTAATATATGATAGAATAAAACTGTGGGAAAAGAGATGATAAAATTAAGAGCAAACTGAAATAAGTTTTTCATGGCAATCAAAGTCCAAAGAAATAGGAAGACAGTCCTATTTATTATATAATTACAGCTAAACAAGTTAATAACTGTCTGTATTCTACATCCTAATAAGTAGTTTTTAATCCTTCATGTAAAAATTAGAAATATTGTTCTTATATTTTTCTTACTAGCTCCAGGAACATGTATGGGAAAGGTGCGCCTGATAGGCAACCCACAACTCCTCGGACTCTGATTGCACTGTGGCACCACATTTCCTGGTCCCTAGTAACTATGATTGCACTGTGGCACCCCATTTCCTGGTCCCTAGTACCAGCTCACTGGCTTTCTTGAAGTACATGTTTTAGTTCAGCAGTCAACAAAACCAGCATCAAAAGTCATGACCCAGTCAAAAGGAGTGTGGGTGTCTCTAAACTTGAAATGTAACTTCTGTAACCTGATAATTTCCACAATATCCAATATGTATACGCCATTTATATCCGAAAATTTAAAATTTCTCACTGTCTTCATAGCAGAACCTCAGGAAACTATAAAAAGAATATAAATTTATTTTCCTCTCAAATCTGGTTTATTTTTTAACCGAATCAGGGATATTTCATGAAAAAGCCCCAGTTGGTTTTTGTTATTGTTGTTGTTGTTTTCAATGTATAACACTTCAAGACATCTGCATGGAACTTTTTTTTTTACAGTTTTCTTGTTTTATTCATTTAGAGTGGAGTACATAGTAAATCAATATGGTTGTTTAATGGCCAGCAGTTAACCCTTTGAAACCCCAGCATAGTTTTGATGTTAATAGTTAGCATACATTATAAGTGACCTAAACATTAAATGATATGGATTTGAACACCTGTAAGCCAAGTTCACCAGAACTTGAGTTAATTTTATTCTTTGGTAGCTTTTAAAACAAGATAACAGAGTTACTTTTTTACTGTGCTCATCCTACAATAAAACTATATTGAAAAAGTAACTAGATGTTGGAGATATGGCTTAGTGGTTCAGAACACTGCTCTGTCAGAGGTCCTGAGTTCAATTCCCAGCAACCACATGGTGGCTCACACCCATCTGTAATGGGACCCAATGCCCTTTTCTGGTGTATCTGAAGACAGCAACAGTGTAGTTATATAAATAAAATGAATAAATCTCAAAAAAGTAACTAAACAATATACAAAGATACTATAGTAGATATTGCAGTTTTCCATTCAATTACTTAAACAAAATCAGATTTGCATACTTATAAGTAGATAGGAATGATATGTAAAGATGGCTGCCACTCCACTTAGGTGACTTATCTTACTGATGATAGACTTGGGGCCAGAGACATATGGAAATGTAACAAGTTCATAAGAAAGCATTTATTAATGAGCATGAATTAGCTTACAAAATCACTTTCTTTAATTTTATTAGTTATCAGTTTATTTTGAGACAAAGTTTTACTGTATAGATTTAAATGGCCAGGTACTCACTATCTAGACCAGGCTAGCCGTGAATTTATAGCGGTTCACTCATCTTTGCCTCATAAGTGCTGGATTCAGGGCATGTGACACCATGCCTGGCTGCTAGAACACTTTCTTATCCGCTTTGAAAGATTTATTTGTTTAAAGAGTTATGAGGAAAATGAAAACTTATCTGAAAAGATAAATATAAATTAAAGGCAGTCTGGTCATAGAAAAATGTTGCTTAGGTATTTCACCGTGCAGGGAGCTAGAAGGAGAGAGGCACAGACCATGGCTTTCACCCCAGCTTCTGTATTCCGAGGCAGTCTTATTTAAACACTGTTCATTACTATGTTGCTCTTTAAAAATCTCTAAATACTTTAAACTAAACGTATTCAGTTTTGTCTAAGTAATTGAAAATACTGCTGACATAAAATCATGGCTATAAAACAGGTTTTTCAAAATGAAAACTAGATTTATGTGTTCTAAAATTAAGCAACTCTGAGCAGGTACTTCACTTCTGGAGCAACCAAATGGGTAAAATGTATTTTGCAGGCAGTGTGCTATAACATAAGTGAATTTCGAAAGACAGTTAAAAGTAGACCACCTATGAGTACTTTGTTTATTAATGTAGCATATGGTCTTCACTATTTCAGCCTACTGATGTGTCCAAGACTGCCTCTCACCCAATTACAGGAGAGATTCAGGTATGGAAAGCTTTGCATGGCATCATTCTATCACCTTTTTGTTTTGGTCTTAACATTGATCTATTTAAATTTCTAAAAGTCTGTCTGGTTCTTTCATTTTCTACAATATGTACAAAACTACATAGGAAACACAATGTAATAGCGTGTTGTTTAGATGTATGTGTGCATGGAAACCAGCCACAGCTTTAAAGTTCCAGACTGAATAGTACTTAGTACAAACTGAACCTCAACGAGATTGCACTTGAGTGTGCTTCACACACACAAAGCTTCTCCTTCCAAACACCTGAAGGCCATTTCTTCAACATATACTAATCAAGCAATGTCTTTTGTTAAGTCAATGATTTATAACTAACTGATAAACAACTACCCTAGGGAAGTTATCATCATACTGTAGGTCATTAAAACTTTGTTTTTATAAGATCAACTGAAAGAATTTTGGCTGGAAAATATAATAAAAAGTACAGAAAATTTAAGCTTTAGTTCTGTGTATACTTCTATACTTGACTATTGCACTATCACAGTTTATATCTTAGCACGAGTCACAGTAAAATAGTTTTAAAATTTGGTTTTGGGTAATATCAAAATGTAATTTAAGGTAGATGAGAACTATCACAACATAGAATTAACACAGGACAAATTAGTTACCAGGAACAGCAAGGTTCCTGTAAGGAAAATCGGGAATGTCTCCAACATAATATAAATCCTCACAAGGGAGTCACAGAATAGCAGAGATACAGGAGACAGTGTGTGACTAGCAGCAGTAGCACCCAAAAACTTGTCACACTCAGAGTCAAACAATGACAAAATCAGCTTTGAGAAGCTGTGCTTCCTGAAAGAATGTTGGATGCAAGCAGGTGGGAATTGTCCCTCACATCGTCACACACTATATAGTAAGACGCAGACTGATGACAGGGGTGGGGGTGTAATAAGAAGCCATGTGTCAATTGCTGACAGAAAATATTGCAGTGGCAAAGGTACAAAGATTGGAAAACCAGCAAAGTGACTCTGCTCATGTAAGACCTCTGACGTTCAGTCAGTGGTACTTACTTCAAGACGCCCCAAGTGTGACATCTAAATGCAGATCGATGCAAAAGCAAGAGGTCGACCTTCAATTAGTCCCTCTAGGGGAGTGACTAGAAGGCCACACCAGATGGCTATTACAACCAGTTTTTATACTTTTTAGGGGCACAGGTTGTATTAGCAAGGTTACAGTTCAAACTTACTGGCTAAGCATATTGACCTTTAAATCTGTTGGCTAGCAACATGACACACACTTAAACTCTACTTGGGGGTCTGTACATTCTGAGAATTTTCTACTTGAGAATGTTTCTATTGGTGGAGAATGAAACTTGGCCCAGCCTTGACCCAAAGCAGGTGGGTGTAAGGCTGGTGAAAGCCCCTAGGGTCCTTCACACACAGAGACAAAAGCTAAAGTGAAGCAGTAAATGCAGAGGAGTGTTTTCCAAGGCACCTCTCCTGGAAGGAACTGTGGGAATGGGCCCACTTACTATGCATTCCTGATCTTGCTGGTATTTTGCTGGTTGCCAATGTTAAGAGTTTTCACCAGATCTGTCTTTCATCATTCCACAGGCAACACAGGAAACTTGAACTTTTGATTCTTAATAGTTTTCTCCTACCACGTTTTAAACTTTTTGCCTTTAGACTGATGCTTACTGTTTCTGTTTGGCTTGTTGATCTCTTGTTTACTCTCCTTTGTCTTACCCTTCAGCAGTAAAACTTCATTCTGAAGTTGAAACTTACCTGTGAGCAGTTAACAGTGGTTCTCAACCTTTGTAATGACATGACCTTTAATTCAGTTCCTCATGGTGAGGTGACCTACAACCATCAAATTGTTTTTATGGTTACCTCACAGCTGTAATTTGCTACTGTTGTGAATTGTAATGTAAATATTGTTGGAGATAGAGGTTTGCCGAATGGATCACAACTGCACAGGCTGAGAGCCACTGAACTTAAATGTTCTTGAAGATGATGTTTCACTTATTTTCCTGTGCAGAGCCTTATGGCAATGGCACACATAGAATGGTAAGCATAAAGATGTAGGCACTGGAACCTCTGTGTGTGAGGATGCTTCCTCTGGCCTGACACCTGAGCCCCTTGAAAGTCTTTATGAATGAATGGGGAAATTTTGAGTCACTTGAGGTACATGAAGGTTTCCATGCCAATGAGAAACAGCTTAGGTGCAGTGTCACTTGGGCATGAATTCCAAAGAAAGCTAACTATGATCCAGAAGATGCCCCAACGGGTAAGAAGGACACATGCTCCACTATGTTCATAGCAGCCTTATTTATAATAGCCAGAAGCTGGAAAGAACCCAGATGCCCCTCAACAGAGGAATGGATACAGAAAATGTGGTACATCTACACAATGGAGTACTACTCAGCTATTAAAAAGAATGAATTTATGAAATTCCTAGCCAAATGGATGGACCTGGAGGGCATCATCCTGAGTGAGGTAACACATTCACAAAGGAACTCACACAATATGTACTCACTGATAAGTGGATATTAGCCCCAAACCTAGGATACCCAAGATATAAGATACAATTTGCTAAACACATGAAACTCAAGAAGAATGAAGACTGAAGTGTGGACACTATGCCCCTCCTTAGAATTGGGAACAAAACACCCATGGAAGGAGTTACAGAGACAAAGTTTGGAGCTGAGATGAAAGGATGGACCATGTAGAGACTGCCATATCCAGAGATCCACCCCATAATCAGCATCCAAACGCTGACACCATTGCATACACTAGCAAGATTTTATCGAAAGGACCCAGATGTAGCTGTCTCTTGTGAGACTATGCCGGGGCCTAGCAAACACAGAAGTGGATGCTCACAGTCAGCTAATGGATGGATCACAGGGCTCCCAATGGAGGAGCTAGAGAAAGTACCCAAGGAGCTAAAGGGATCTGCAACCCTATAGGTGGAACAACATTATGAACTAACCAGTACCCCGGAGCTCTTGACTCTAGCTGCATATGTATCAAAAGATGGCCTAGTCGGCCATCACTGGAAAGAGAGGCCCATTGGACTTGCAAACTTTATATGCCCCAGTACAGGGGAACGCCAGGGCCAAAAAGGGGGAATGGGTGGGTAGGGGAGTGAGGGTGGGTGGGTATGGGGGACTTTTGGTATAGCATTGGAAATGTAAATGAGCTAAATACCTAATAAAAAATGGAAAAAAAAAAAGAAAGTGGAATACCATCAAAAAAAAAAAAAAAAAAAAAAAAAGCTAACTATGGCCGGGAGTGGTGGTGCACTCCTTTAATCCCAGCACTTGGGAGGCAGAGGCAGGTGGATTTCTGAGTTCGAGGCCAGCCTGGTTTACAGAGTGAGTTCCAGGACAGCCAGGGCTATACAGAGAAACCCTGCCTCGAAAAACAAACAAACAAACAAAACCAGTGCCAAAATGAGTATGTTTTTAATTCTGAAGTTTTAAGCAAAGTTTCGACTCATTTTGGTCACTCCATCTTGAGTATAAACATATGTATCTACTTTTTGTATGGACTTTATTTATTCTTTAAACTTTTTTTACAATCCAGACTTTATTCTCCTCCTGGCCCACCCCTCCTACTATTCAACATCCCACACCTCCTCTTCTCGTAACCCCTTCTCCAAGATGATGTCCCCATGCCACCAACCCCGCCAGATTTTGCCACTCCCTGGGCTCAAAGTCTCTCAAGAGTTAGATGTATCTTCTCTGACTGAGTCCAGATGCAGGAGTCCTCTGCTGTATGTGTGCTGGGGGCCTCATATATGTTGGTGTATGCTGCCTGGTTGGTAATCCAGTATCTGAGAGCTCCCCGGGGTCCAGGTTAATTGAGACTACGGGTCCTCCTACAGGGTCACCGTCCTCCTTGGCTTCTTCCAGCTTTTCCCTAATTCAACCACAGTGATCAGCAGCTTCTGTCCATTGGTTGGGTGCAAATATCTGCATCTGACTCTTTCAGCTGCTTATTGTTTCTTCCGGAGGGCGGTCATGATAGGTCCCTGTTTGTAAGCACACCATAGCACCAGTAATATTGTCAGGCCTTGGAGCCTCCTCCTAAGCTGGATCCCAATTTGGGCCTGTCGCTGGACCTCTTTTTCCTCAGTCTCTTCTCCATTTTTGTCCCTGCAGTTCCTCCAGACAGGAACAATTCTGTGTCAGAGTTTTTCATTGTGGGATATCAACCCATCCGTCCACTTGATGCCCTCCCTGTCTTTCTACTGGAGGTGGACTCTACAGGTTCTCGCTCCCCACTGTAAGGCATTTCATCTAAAAATACTAACTTTTAAAAATAATTCATACATACCTTAGATATATGAATTATTTTTAAAAGTTAGTATTTTTATACATATGTTCCCTCTTTGAAATACAGATCTTTCCATTTCCATTTCTTGGAAAAACTTAAAGGTAATTAAGATTTAATTGGAAGGACATCAAAAGAACACTTCAGTTATGAAAGAGAAAAATACTAAGCTCAATGATTTTGAATTGTAAGTTTCTCAAATGTTTATCTGAATTATAAATCTTGTTCCTTGAGGTCAATGTGATCAGCCAATAAGTACTATAGAAATATTTTTTCTTCTTTTTTCTTCAGCTTCTAAAGTCAAAAGAATTAGTACCATTCTAGTCTCTTACTGTATAAGAAGTGGCATAGGAAGAGAAACTAAAAGCTTAATCTTGAAAATATAATAAATATTTAGTGTATGATTTTTCTTCTAAGAGAATTATAGCTAGGCCAAGACTCTTCACTGTACAGAGTCCAGTAAACATAAACAGCATATTTACTACATATCCAGATATGCCTAAGACCTTCCAGTTAAATTGTACATTAAGAGCTTAGTTTCAAATAAAATTGAGATGAAGAAGGTAATTTATTATAAAATGTTAAAAGAATTAGTAAAACACTAACTGATACTATTTCATTTGTTTTTATTTTTTCATGGGATTGTTTTCTACACCTTAAAGCTTCAAATCAACTACGATCTTGGAAATCTTATAATACATATTCTTCAAGCAAGAAACCTGGTCCCCAGAGACAACAATGGCTACTCGGACCCATTTGTGAAGGTGTACCTACTTCCAGGACGAGGGTAAGTGCAAGTCATTGTCTTCTGAGTATTTCATCTCACATTCTAAGTAATCCTGATTTTATCTTACATTCTTTTATTTACAAGCCTAACCTGGATTGTTCTTACACTGTCCTTAGTCTACTTTTTGCCATCATATTCATCTCCAATTAGTAGATAAGGTTGAATTAAAATTTTAAATTATGTTATCAATGGTGAGAGCAAAGGTCACAATAAAGCCATTCTCCATGAGAGCAAGCAGCATTTTTATTGTGGAGAAACATTCTTGTGTCACGTAGTCAGACTGTAACTCTAAAATCTCTTAAGAACTTGTAGCAGATTTCAAGTACTAACATGTTACAAATGTTAATTTTAATGTAAATGTATATAGTAAATTAATATGGCAGCTTTATTTTAAATCTTAGCTAATTCTCAAATAATGACACAAACAGGACAAGATTTATAGCAAGCTTTACCTCTGTACCAGAGCAATCAATTGATCTTTCTTTATCCCCTAAACTAATCTGGCTACCTCCCAGCTAAATGATTTAGAGCCTTCTGTGCTTAAGCTGAGCTCTCATGGATTCCTGCCTTTAATTCCCTGCCCACCCACTCCCACCTTCACCCACCCTCCCCACCCCCAACTCCCCTCCCCCCCCTCCCCACCCCCCTACCCCGACCCCTGTCCTTCCCTTGTCTGGCAGAAGTTTTAGCTTAATCTCTCTTCTGCCCAACCATTGGGTGATCAGCTTTTGTTGACAAGGCAGAGAATAAATGATAAGTATTGTTTACCCAAACTTAAGACAGGATATTCTTGACTTAAGCATTACAATTCTCTGTCTGGATTGTAACTAGATAGTAGGGTAGTGAAATTAGTATTTGAATAACACAAGGATAACCTTTACACAGTGCTCAAAAATATTGTGCCTACAGCTTGTCTCCCTAAATTCACTAGAATATCAACTTTCTTTACTGTTTATTTTTACAAAATAGATGTATTATTATCCTATATTTTGATGGTCACTAAATGACTTTTTAATGAAACCCTATTTTTGTACACATTTCCAAGTCAATCTGTCAAAAATAGTGACAAATAATAACATTTGAAGCAATGACTTTGCTATATAAACTAAAGATGTTTCATTTACTCATTTGTGGGATGTATGCTCTGTTGATATGAAGAAAGTTCATTGGTCTTTGGGTCTAACTTTATGGCAGAGTTTGTGTTTCACATAACTGAGTCTTTCATTCCCTAGCAGCAAATAAAAATACTAAATAAGTGATATGTTTTCTTTAAGGATGTATAATAACTAATCACATAATTAATGTTAATGCCAGTGTTCTGATATATCAATGAGTACTTGAAAACGGTTTGAAAACAGAGATTTGACTTCAACAAATCATTATACTTTATATAAGCTATTTATATTGCTCAAGCTAATGTGGTATGACCATGAGCAGTAAACAAATGGAGTTATGTTGAGAAACCTTCTCAGCTAGTAGGAGCACTGGTTTAATTTTTCTTTGATGTGGAGGTAACACTTGAGTACTGACTTTTGCTTGGAAACTGTTAAGTACAGCACAGAAATAGAGAAATAGTACAGTAACTGACCATCCTTTATCTTAAAAAGTTTTCACTTCCTAGCCAATTAGAGTTCACTTTTCCTCTTACATATTTCCCACATCCATATTATTTTGAAAGAAATCCTAGCAATGAACACTTTTTGCAAATAAAGTATATTTTCAGTATATAGTATAGTTAGGTAGTTCAAATAAAATTCACAAATAATTTCCTTAACAAAACTTTTGCTAAGATTTTTAGTTGGCTGAGAACCTAATTGGTGTTTGTAGAACACGGTATCAATGCACAACAAACATTCCTCAAAAATCATTTATGTGCGGTAAAGTGCCAACAGATTGAAAAGCAAACAAACAAAATGGAAGGGTTTTCTGAGCATGAGGTTTGCCTGAAGAGCCATGTTACATGTTGCACTGCAGTGAATCTGCTCTTTATTCACTCAGTCACCACTGGCAGCTTCCAGTTTCTTTGATATTCCATTTTACTGAGAGCACAATCATAATTTTCAGTTTGTCAATAAAAGCAAATCAGGTAGTCCAGAGGCAGTGTACGACAAACAGTATACAGGCTCTAATTGCATACCCCGGCTGCAAGAGGTTCTTTTTACAAAGTTAGAACTGCTGTTAATGGTTGATCTGATTTTAGTTTCTTAAGCATTTTTAAATCACCAATAGTTCTACATAAAATCAATAAAATAGCCACATGTTCCAGGAAAGAGAACCTTTTATGATTATTTTAATTAATTGATTAATGAGTTTATGTTACATTTGCATATGTTATGACCATAAAGAACTTTGCAGGCATAATTGAAGATGTAAATCTTACAATAACAGTTATGTATTTGTACATACAATCTTGCCACATCCTTTGAGGGGAGTATGACAAAAATAACAAACAAATAATAAAAAATCTTTATTTTGATTTTTTCGTGACAATTTTTGGTTTTTTTTAAATTAAGAAGTTATGGAAAATTACTCTTAAGGGTTTTTCTGTGTTTTTAAATGGATTAATTTATATTCCACCTTCTATAACAGTAGCATCACTGTCATCTTTTATAGTACACAAGAATTCTTATATCTATACATTGAGTGATTGAGTTGGAAAGTTGAGTAAGCTGAACAGATAGACAGGTAGCCTGAATACTTCAGCCTGTTCTATAATACTTAGCTGCAAATGATTTAAAATATATAATGAAATGGACAATGAATACACACCGAATACAAGTACTGTCGTATTACCTTCTTCTAACTATCCCTCATAAGGCAGGATTCAGCTCTTAGGTAGCTAACGTGTTGGATTCCTAGCCTAACATTAGTTAATCACTAAATACTGAATAACTATGCAAAAAGCATTTATTAGACATCTAAGTGTTATTCACTGTAGTTCAGTATATCTTCTGCCTCAACTCAGTTGCATTTTATATTGCTTCTGTGATTGCTATTCTCATATTTCCTGTCTATTTCTATTCGTAACTTTTTTCTTCCTGTCTTTCCCTCTTTCCTGTTGTATACTTCACTCTGGCTTCTGGAATCAATACAGTCAAGTCATGGTTGTCCAGAATGCAAGGTACAGTCAGTTTTCCTTCTGTGCCAACTACACTGTTATGCCTAGAGTTGTACTCTGTGAGTTTTTACATACATGGACCAATACTTCAATTTGGGATATAATATTTTCTCCAAATAAATATCTGTTGAATTAGGCCTGCAGCAAAGTGTTCTTACCAATGTGCAGTAGAAAAAAATAGAAAATATTAAAAATAGAAAAGATAGATAAGGACATTTCACCCTAAAATTGAATCTAATTGCAGTTTTCACTTGTATTTTATATGCTGAATCTCATTTACCTGCTTATGTGATAGGCAAAGCTTAAGCTATCCTCATTTCTTATTACAAATGAAGAAATAGGAAAGTTGTGTTTCTTATTTTAAATGTAATGTCAGATCTATTCTTTCCTTACTTGCCACTGTAATGTTTTCATGATTTTATATCTTCTGTTCCACAAGGTGACTGGAAGGTAAATATCAGCTTACTATAATGTCTGAGTAATCACATAGACACTCTTCTTTGATTTTAGTAGAAGGAACTTCTCTGATTCATTATAGGCTGCTTCACCATCTTACCACCCTAGACTACCTCTCAAGACATAACCCAGAATATCCCATTGCACATCAACCACTGCCCTATAAAATAAGTGTGTTATTTAACTGGAGAGACTCATGTGTAGGTTTAGAATTTCCAAAACCTACTTTAGTTAGGATTCTTAAATGTTTAAACTTCCCTTCTAGCCCACAGACCAAAGGCAAGGGAGAAAGGTGTTTATCAGGACAAAGTGGGTGTAGACCTGTTTAGAAGTAGTTCTTTGGGACAATTCCAGACACGAATCTGTAGCAGCAGTCCAGTCTAATTGGCAAACACCAAACACAAATGAGTAGCAGAAGCTCAATCCAGAAGAAACTGTGAGGCTCTGCTGAACTGGCACAATTCCATGGAAGCTGCAAGAAGTAGCCAGAATACCATGGGAAGTTCCTGGGCATGTTTCTTTCTATGAAGTTACAAGTAATGATCAGCGAAGACCAGCAATGTGCGGCAAGGCATACCAATGCAAACACATCATTCACTGTCAGTTGGTTCTGCTTATCCTCTTTCGAAAATCACACATTTTCTCATGTGTGCCTCAGCAAAACATCCTCTCCTGTATCCGCTTCAGCAAAACATCCCCACAGAAGACAGGTTCCAGAAAAACATCAAATAACACAACTGAGTCTCCAAAGAAACCAGAAATTTCCACTTTGGTCATGTACCATCTTTACTAATAGGATGGTAAGGATTTTAGTCTCAGCTATATAGTTAACGTTGTAGTATTTAAATATGATATTTTTATTAATCCTGGAAAGCTGACCCAAAATAACCTTTTTCTGATTTTTACGATATTAATATGTATGTTCAACACTAGGATCTATCATCATATCCTTACTAGTACTCAGCATCTTCATTCCTTAGAGCCCTATCATTAGCAACCTATGAACATAGACACCATGGTGGCTAGTTTTCTCTTGTGGACATAATCTGAGTTGCTTGTGCTGAGATGTAAAATTAGTTCCATTTCATAGATTGTTGCAGTTTAGAAGACACATTGTCAGTCTCCTTATTCATAATCTCCCGCCTTTTGTCTAAGATTCCTCATGGAGCATTATCAGGGTGGTGATTTTCTGCATTTAATCTATAGGGGAGCATATTTGAGTACTGATTGTGATGACTCAATGAGCATAGTCTATTTTGATTACCATTTGGAAGGTTAAAAAGCTAAGTTATCATCCATATATAATTTCATTGTATCTTTGAAAACTATCAGTGTCAGAGGGAATTGAAATGACCATGGAAGCCAGGAAATGGGTACCTTAAGAACCTGGGTTTGAATTTCAGCATTGTCACTTAGAAGCCATGAGAGAACTGTGTTCCCTTGCATAATTAATGATAATGATAATAATAATAACAATAATAATAACTTCCTCATGGGCATGTGTGTGCATGTGCATGTGTGATATACTTAGTGATAAACCAAAAGTGGGAATCATAGTGTCTGACCCATAATAATCAGTAAGTTGCAAGTGTTATTATTACTTCTGATAATAGTAGAAAATGATACTTAAATAATTTGAGACAAAAAGTATACGTAAATATTCAATTATATAAAATAGTCTTGCAGTAATATCAAGAAAGGCAAATAACCTTTCCTCAATAAAAAATACAATGTATAAGATTCATATAATGAGGGATAAAGAGATTATTCAGCAGGTAGAAGACAAGCTGCTCTTCCCAAGGATCTGAACTCAGTTTCCAGCACCCTCATGGTGGCTCACAACTTTCTCTAACATCAATCACAGGGTCTAACATCCTCTTCAACATTTGTGTACATTAAGCATACAGATGGTGCACAGGCATAGATGTATGCCAAATACTCATACACATAAAATTAAAATAATAAAAATGAATAAACCAATGAAAGTCCTATTACACTAATAAATGCACACTGATACAGTTTTATCTTCTCTTTTTTTATTTAGTTGTCTACAGCTTCATCTAAATATACCCATATGCTATGAAAAGAATGAGGTCAGGTGAGATAGAGATGAGAAAAGGCCAAGGAAAGATGGCAAATGCCCTATGTCCTTGTTGATACAATTATGATATGCTGTGGTAACTTCAAAAAAGAAATTCACATACTGAAAAGCGCCCCCTCCCCACACACTCACACTTTTCTTTCATCATCCTGTTGGAAAAACTGAAGTTTTCTCATTTAATGAGATTTTGCCATGATTCTAACAAGTCTTAATTATCATTATAACTATAAGTGCAATGACTGGCTAGACATTCTTTAAACACCTTTGTTGGCATACAAGTGTTGTCATTTGAAACAAATATTGGAATATGATGTTCAAGCCTGACTTTATTTTGAAAGATTTAAAATATATCAAAGACTCGCAGTTGTAGGGGTTTTTTCCTTTTTCTTTTAATTCCTTCTTTTTGCATATAGTACATTCTCACCAGTTTTCCCTCCCACCACTCTGCCCGGTCCCGCCCTATCTCATGCTGTAAAATGAAATTGCCATGTTCACTTGATGAACTGATTTTGTATTTTCATATATTTATAAATCTTTGATTATTAACATGACCTAATTGCCATAATGTGATATCATTAATGTACTTTTCCCTCTAACAAGAAAGGCAAAGGAGACTAGCCTCTTTTTTCCCTTCAGGTTTACTTTATGCTTATACTCAAGAACCCTAATTTAGCTGTCCATGTATTGGAATGCAGACATTTGAGCATAGCTTTTTAAATTGTGATAATTTATCAACTGTATAAAGTTTCAACACAGTATTGTAGTATCATGCACAAGATAACCAGAAAGTGGTCACTGTAAACAAGTATTTGAAAGGAAGGCTCTTCAGGAAATATACAATAATGAAATTATTTAGGAGGGTCCCATGTTCAAGGTCAGCCTAGGGTATGTAATAGCATGCTGCCTACAGACTAATTAATTAACTGAAGGAGGAAAAGAAGTAAAGCCAGAAAAGATCTGCTGGAGGATTGCTTTGATTCATAAAATGAGGTGGTAAAAGCTGTGGAAAGGACACAAGACCTGCAGCGGATTATCAAAAGCCCAGTATGAATAGATTATGAATTCTCATCCTAGCCGAGAAGGTACTGCTAGTAATGGCTGCTGAGCAACAGAGAGTCAGCTTTTCTCAGGTATGCGCCTTGTGAGGCTACCCATCTCTAATAGATGGTCCTACATGCATACTCATAGAGGGAACACTGAATGAACTCTCTGTGTTAAAGAAAACGAAAAAAAAAAAAAACATAAATTTGGGTAAGAGAAGCATAGACAGGGGAGGAATTAGAGAGGATGGAATGTGATTTAATCAAAACATTCTATATTCATATACACACATTTGAAATTCTTAAATAATAAAAATGGTATTAGCCAGGCACTGGTGGTACAAGCCTTTAGTTCCAGCACCTGGGAGCAGAGGGAGGTAGACCTCTAAGGTCAAGGCCAGCCTGATCTACAGAGAGAGTTCCAGGACAACCAGGACTACACAGACAAACCCTGTCTCAAAAAAAATTCTTTTTTAGTTTTGTATTTGTTTATTGTGGAATGTAATCTTAATTAAAGCTTCCTATTGGCCTCTATTGTTGGTCGTGGCAAGCAGAGATACTACCTTAGCTGCCAAGACTCCAACCTATTGTTTGCCTCTTAGCAAAATTTAACTGAAGACAGGAATTGACTGCATGTGATGGCAAGTGTCTGTAATTCCAGGGCTCTGGAGCTCAGGCAATAAATACTGAGAGGCAGAACATGTTTGGGGGATTTTATTTGGTTTGTTTGGTTGGTTGGTTTTCTTTTAGTACCTCTTTATTTTCTACTAAAGAAGGTTAATCAAGTTGTCAGGCTAGTGGTGCAGAACAAGATAAATAGCCCAAGAAAAGACATCCCCAGACAGAGAAAGAAAAGGGAGCCTTCAAGGGTATTCCTTTCTTCTAGAGCTCCAAAGCATTATTATTCAAGATCATAATTCAGAATCTGATAATGAAGGACATAAACACAAAGTGAGATGCTGGCGAAGAAGCAAAGAGTGAACTAAAGAGCAAAGAGGCTGAATTGAAGATGCTGCCATCTCAGATAGTCGAACTGGAAGCCTATTTAATAATAAAAGCAAGAGGATATGATCCAAAGATGAATCCACTAAGACAGAAGTCAGACACACAATGTCAAAGAACAGTCTTCTAACAAATAAGGGAGCAAGTGAATCCATTTAAAAATGAAGACAGCACGCAGAACAGAAGTCATCCTGAGGCAGAAGTCACTCACCATCTGCATCCCATGAAAGTTTCCATCCTAGAAATGAGAAGTTTTAGTCCAGGGATAGGGATCAAAAGAGTCTCAACCCAGAATCAGAAACAAGAAGTCAAGATCTAGAAGCAAGGTTAGAAAATAATGAATTAGAATACATTCAATCAGGATCCAGACCCACGCTCAGGACTAGAAAAGGGGTCAACATGGGGATGGAAAGAAGAGAATTGGAAAGTCAAGAAGAGTAGCTGAAGCCTAAACAGGACACCCAGTTCATGCCCTTAAGAGGCAAAAAGAGAACAATGGACACAGGAAACTTGAGATTGACAGGGGAAAGAAATTACAAGAACAACAGCATATGGCAAAAAAAAAGTTTAAAAAACAAAACAAAACAAAAACAAGAAGGGACATTACAGTAGCAGACTCTGGAGTTCTGCTCTTAGTGTTGCTGTGATGTTGTGGGAACACAAATGACTCCTCAACTAGCTATAAAAGCATTAAAAAAGAAGAAGAAGAAGAAGAAGAAGAAGAAGAAGAAGGAGGAGGAGGAGGAGGAGGAGGAGGAGGAGGAGGAGGAGGAGGAGGAGGAGGAGGAGGAGGAGGAGGAGGAGGAGGAGGAGAAGGAAGAAGAAGAAGAAGAAGAAGAAGAAGAAGAAGAAGAAGAAGAAGAAGAAGAAGAAGAAGAAGAAGAAGAAAAGTCCATGCTTGCTAATGCCCAGTCAGAGATATGCAGAGCTGTGCATGGCTACTATAAGCAGCTGCTGTTTCCTGAGCAAGAAGAAAAGGGAAAAGGCTCTATCAAGAAAGAAGGCAACGATCTTAGAGTGAGAAAATTGAAGTCTAGAAACAAAAAGCAGACTATCACTGTAGGGAGTTACAGGATTTAAGAGTGGAGATGAGGCTGGCTGTAGCTCCAATGATGACGAATGCTGCAAGACTTTGAAGCAAATAAGTTTTTCAAATCTTGATGCACAGTATGAAATGGCAAGAACACAAATCCACACACAAAGAATGGGTTTGGGCCGGGCAGTGGTGACGCATGTGGCACATGCCTTTAATCCCAGCACTTGGAAGGCAGAGGCAGGCTGATTTTGAGCCTAGCCTGGTCTAGAGAGAGTTCCAGGACAACCAGGGCTACACAGAGAAACCCTGTCTCAAAGAAAACAAAACAAAAAACAAGCAAACAAACAAAAGGGAATGGGTTTGGGGTTCCCATCTTTACTGCAAAAAATGAACAGAGTCTGAAAAGGAACAGCTTGGGACTTTATAGACTTACTCTGACATAAGGTCTGCTTACCGAATAACTAGCATTCTAAGTTACATGTGTGTTACACTTTTGTTCATTAAAAATATGACTTTGTTTTATAAATATCAGAGAGTGATGTTACTGTTCCTGTTTGTAAATGAGGTTAAACTCACTTCCATTTTGCTTGACAGGACTTCAGAAGCAGGATATTTGTTAGTTCGTGAACTCTACATTTCAGATATATAAATATTTGAAAATAAATATAAACAAATATAAAAGATTCAGGTGGCAGAAAATTTCATACCTAGATTTTCTTACGTCTGATGTCCTGTGTACTTTTGTGCCTTAGCTTGTACAGTTATTTTTATCTATTACATGAAACAAATATTATGGAGATGCTCTGTAGAGGAACGTTTGGTAAGCTGGGTAATGATAATAAAAATGATTTTCCCAAACAAAAAATAAAGCTGTGGAAAGGGGCTTGAGTCTGAACAGAATTGGAGCATCAAATTCAGTAAGACCATGATACTCTATTAATATAATTTTTTAATCTGTGCTAGCTTAGATTACTTCTGATTCTGTTAACAGATAAATACCTTTACTATTCATACCTATTGTTACACAGAATTTACATACCCCATGCCACTCAGACTATCTCTATGCCACTCTAAACATGTTCTAGTCTCCTTTGTTGTGATAATAACTTGTATTATATGTACATTGAGGCTTGGGAACTATATTATAGAGACAAGGTGCACACTTTAGCTAATAAAGCCTGTTAAGAAGACAGAGGAGTAAGTGATGCTTTGGATAGTTTCACAAGTTAATTTCATATAACAGACTTAAGAGTAAAGAATAAGGGATGTTTCTTATACCTAAATCCTGATCCTACCACCTAATACTCATGCAGCCTTACGAGCACATCTTAACTCCTCTAAGGCTTAGAGTCTAAGCTTAAATCCTTCTTACCTGCTAAATGAGATAATAAATAGCCTGTTCTCTAAGGAAGCCTTTAAGATTCAGTGAGTGAGCACATACAAAGCAGTTAGAGCTCTGCCTAGGAACTAGTCAGAACTTAAGGTTACTTATTATTTCAATGTGACTGGGAACTGCTTTTTAATATGAAAACAATAATGATCATAATGTACTACCATTACAGTTGTCCTTCATGATACAGATGCATGGTTTCTGATAAAGAACTGGTATTTAATATTTTTTCTAGATGTAGAAGTGACAAGAATTACTAAGTGTGGATGTGAAATATTTAGAGTTTATTTATATTTTATGAATTAAGGAAGTTCAAGGATTGATCAATCCTTTGGAAAATGGCAGCACTATAAATGGTTTTAGTTTAAGGCATAGCTATAACTTAATGAAAGAACCTGCTTTCATTTGTCCTTTTTGCCTGAATCTATCTATCTATCTAAACTATCTATCTATCTATCTATCTATCTATCTATCTATCTATACACATATACATATATTTATATGTATATATATATATATATATTCACTATTTTAGAACTTTAATAAATAATAACATTACTGGATCTTGCTGTGGTGGTCTCATGTTTTCATCACTTTGATAACTAAGTCCACGTCACACAAAAATGTAGAACTCCATAAGACTTCACCTGGCTTAAATACACCAGCCTAGAGGAATGGCTATGTTTCCTCTATAGGGCACTATCAACTGTTAACTTGAAAGTGTCCACATTAATTGTTTCCATACCATCATCAAAACAAACAAACATAAAAGAAAAAGAGACATACCATGCCTAGTAATTTCCAGTTTTGGGAATCAAAACTTTCACGTTTACTGAAAATTACACCTTAAAAATGCCTATGGGATTACTATCTAATTATCATCTTAACATTTTGCTATACTTATTTCATTTTGTTTTTATAATAGAAAATATATTACAGGTACACTTGGATTCCTTAACACTACTACCTTACCCACCTAGAATATTAACTAAATTGAATTTAATATTTATACTTCCTAAGCTTTCCTTTTTTTGATATATATGTCTTACATACAAGTGTATTCACTAATATATGCCATTATTTAAAATTATTTTAAATTCACATGATAGGTTAACTTTGACCTGTTTATTTTTCTGTAAAACTTTAAACAAAACATTTTCAAGAATTTGGTTAAATCCTTCCTGTTGCTTAATATTTTATTGGTTAAATACACAAGCATTATTTATTCATTTATTATTTTAGCAGAAATAATATTGATAAATATTCTTAAATACATTTCTTTTGTACACGTGGGAGAAATTCTCTGGGATAAAAGCAGAATTAGGAGAATTGAAACACACCGGGTGTAAATATAATATCTTAAACATCACTAAATAGTGATGAAGTTATGGGCAAAATAAATGTACGATCTCATAACTTCCTGGTAATTTTGTTAAAATCATTATGTAAGCATTTCTTTCAAAGTGTCTAAAATCTTGAACGACATTCAGCAAATCTTGTTCTTATTGTCATACAATCCAATAAGATGTTTAGAGTAAGAAGACACTAGAATCACATGTGAGGTTTGCTGAGACACAAACCCCATGGCTCAAATTCCATGACATATTACATTACAGCTTTCAGAAATCACCATGTTCGAGACTTATCACAGAATAACTACATTAGATTCTCCTGGAGTGGGAGAGGTATGGAGTCTTGGCTGTCTTTAAGGAAAAGAAATTTGTAATTTTAGACAAGTATCAGGGCTTCCTAGTAAATTACTGACACCTACCAGAAATAAAATGTTGTTTGATCAATAAGATGTGAATTAAGATGGAAAATCCAGGAAAGACAAAGTTAAGGAAAGCCTTGCCTATGGCATTACCATCTACTAAGCACAGATAGCAGTCAGCTATTTCCTAGTCCAGCCACTGGCCTGGTTCTGGCTGTCCATGTGCTGCAAGACTTAATTAGTACAGGTTTTCAGTATAAGTTGTTAAATGTATAGTATATATGTTTCTAATGTTTACTCAGAGGCCTTGGAAGAAGTGGGGATTCATTGAACTGCCCCAAGTTACAATGAATGAAGCCATTAATTAACTTTAATTTTGACATAAACTAGTGGCACAAAGCATTCAAACCTGCTGTATAACTATTGTAAATGCCATACTTTAAAGGGAATTTCAAATGTCCCTCTGGGGAGGTTTTTGAAATCTCATGTTGTCTTCCATTTGTCTTCCTTTTCTCTGTAAATCCAATTAGTGCCTTATTCCTACTTTCTTTCTTAAAAACAAAACAAGATCTAATGTAGCCCAAGTTGGGTCCAAACCAGCTATACAGCTGAGGACTCTGAACTTGGACTTCCACCAGCAAATGGTCAGATCACACTTGTATCTCACAACAGCCTTCTCTTAATATCACTCTGTTTCATAGGGTAAAAGACAATTTTGCTTTGCTGTCAGGATTGGATATAAAATGCTTAGAAGGTTCAAGACTATATTATTATTTATGAAGCAAAAAAGATATCAGTGTTATATATAGTTAATGTAAATATCTCATGCATCCAGGAAAACCTAATAGAATACTTCAAATACTCAGTAATTTCTTTAAAAGCACACTCACTAGTGCAAGTGAAACTCCAAACAATCGATGTATTTCAAACTGTCATGGTGTGTTCAATTTAAGATTGAATTTCAAACTGGAAGGTGAAAATGATCACACAGTGATGTGAGACCAAAGATCTGGTAAATGCTGTGTGTCCTTCACTTTGACTGTGAAGTCATCAGTTAAGGTAAAATGCCAAAATAACTCTTTCTTCTCTTCCAATTTAGTGTTGAGTACAAGAGAAGGACTAAATATGTCCAGAAAAGTCTTAATCCCGAGTGGAATCAAACAGTAATTTATAAAAGTATTTCCATGGAGCAGGTATGTAATTGTTGTTATGCACATGTCAACTGTAGGCTGATGTAAGGGCAGTGATGACAATATTATGGAAGAATCAGGGTCTCTATCCAGGATTTCCAAACATAGTACAAGTTCATTAAATACACATGAGAAACTTATACAGCAATAATGGATGAGTGAAGTTCAAAGGTAAGGTAAAGCAAGATGCTCCTATTTTGACAAAGTACCCAAAACATGAACAAATAATTTAGTTAAGTGAGTATCATAGAACATTTTAAAACTTAATTTTTTTCTTTTTTAAATAATATTTTACTTACTTACTTATTTGCACTCCAGATTTTATTCCTCCCACCCCCCCCCCGCCATCCACCTCTGTTTCACATTCCATACCTCCTCCCCAACCCGTCTCCATGAGGAGGGTCCCCCCACTCACCACCCCACCCCACCTGACCTCTAAACTCCCTGGGGCCACATAATAATGTGTTGGGGGCCTCATATCAGCTGATGTATGCTGCCTGGTTGGTGGTCCAGTGACTGAGAGATCTCGGGGGTTCTGGATAATTGAGACTGCTGGTTCTCTTACAGAGTTGCCCTCTTCAGCTTCTTCCAGCTTTTCCCTAATTCATCCACAGAGTTCAGCAGCTTCTGTCTATTGGTTGGGTGCAAATATCTTCATCTGACTCAGCTGCTTGTTGTGTCTTTCAGAGGGAAGTCATGATAGGTCCCTTTTTGTAAGTGCTCCATAGCCTCAGTAACAGTGTCTTGGGGCGTCCCCTTTAGCTGGATCCCACTTTGGGCCTGTCGCTGGACCTTCTTTTCCTCAGGCTCCTCTCCATTTCCACCCCTGCAGTTCTTTCAGACTGGAATAATTATGGGTCAGAGTTTTGACTATGGGATGGCAACCCCATCCCTCACTTGATGTCCTATCTTTCTGCTGGAGTTGGGCTCTATAAGTTCCCTCTCCCTACTGTCTGACATCTTGTCTAAAGTCCCTCCCTTTGAGTCCTGAGAGTTTCTCACCTCCCAGGTCTCTAGTGCATTCTGGAAATTCCCCCCAACCTTCTACCTCCTGAGGTTGCCTGTTTTCATTCTTTCTGCTGGCCCAAAGGGCTTCAGTTCTTTTCCCTTACCCAATACCAGATCAGATTACCCTCTCTCCCTTCAAAAAAAAAAAAAGGCCTGTCCACTTTCCCTCCCAAGTTTCTCCCTCCCACCCCACTTGTGATTGCTTTTGTCTCCCTCCCAGTGGAACTGAGATGTCCTCACTTGGTCGGGTCAGCTTGTTGACATTTTTGAGTGCTGTGGACTGTATCTTGGGTATTCTGTACTTTTTTTTTTTACTAATATCCACTTATTAGTGAATAATAAACAAATTGGGAGACAATATTTTCAATGCACTATATTTTGATTTTTCAGAAGGAACATCAAAAGGAATAAGATGTATTTATTCTACCCAGCTAAGATATAGGACTTCATTTTTATAAATTAAAGCTTATCAAGAGGAGAAAACTAATGTTTACAGATGATAGTGTAATGATGATTATCATAAAACTTTGAGTCCAAAAATAAGTGATTGTAAACAAAATTAAGTTAGTGTACATATCATTTAATTTTAAAAATATGGAATCTGTAACTGTATTTAAGGAGCATAGACTAATTCTTATTAAATGAGGACTACAGATAGGACAGTAAGTGTGACCAATTTGTTCACAAAATAATGAGGTCCCCTATAATCAACACTAGATTGAACTACAAATTTATCCTTAAAATTTTACACAATATTTAACAGTCTTAAATAAAATAGCAAGTATTCTAATAAAATGAAAGAGTTTAAGGTATCATCTATGAATATGCTGAAATGGGCTGATGACAGCTCTGTCCGAATGCAGCTCATGAAGAAGACCTTGGAGGTGACAGTTTGGGATTATGATAGATTCTCATCCAACGACTTCCTTGGAGAGGTAAGTCTAGATTTCTGGGTGTATTTGCTTGTCTGTTTTGTTTTGTTTTGTTTTGTTGTACTGTTGCTATCTGTGACAAGTTAAAACATAATGAAAAGTAAATTTCTTGAGTTTACTCAATAGCCATTCCTGAACAAAGTCTTTGACAGGTAAGTTTCTTTCATGAGTTACTTTTTGAATAGGTGAACAGAACCTTTAGAAGAGGTTTTCAATCCACCACTTGATGTACTTTTCAATTTTGTAAAGATTAAATAGGGTTTTAGTAGAAAAATAAACAGTGATGATGCGATTCCAAATGAGATCTGAGATCACAAAAGAAATAAAATGTGTTAGACTTTTTAAACATGCAATTTCAGGTCCTTGAATTACTCCCTGTTAGTATTACATGTAAAGATGTAACATTTTACATTGCTCTTTACAATTAAATATAATGCTAAAGACTTTCTAGTGTTTTACAAGTTAAAACTAGATAGAAGTAACTATTATATACATTTGTGAAAAATCAGAATGTATCTAAAAATAGAATTGGAAGAGTGAACAGAACTTCTGGTGTTTCCATCATAATCAATAATGCTATAAATTAAGTAGTTTCTTTAATGCTTGTTACTTAAATATTGTATTGTGTGCTTATATATACTTAAAATATATGAGATATACACTTAATATATATATATATATATATATATACATATATATATATATATATATTACATATTACACTCTCCTGTTCAGCCACTGACACTAACATTGATTTGTGCAGAATCAATATAGAACATAGCTTTATGTTCGGTTTACTGACATATTTCAAAATATTAACTTTGTGAAGACCTAATTTACTCTTTTGCTTCTATGAACCTAGATCGTTTATGGAATTTATGATGCCAATGACTGTAAAAGTTCAGTATTTTTTGGACCATTAAGAAAGGGGAAATGCCAGATAAACTACTATACATTTTCCTCATCATCAACTTGCAGTCACATCTCTATGTAAAATATTAAAGTATGTTTTAAAATGAAGGAATAAGCTGGCAATTTCAAATTACTCATTCTTTTCATTATTTTGTCTGCCATCTGATTAAAACCATATATATCTTCTGAAGTAAGAATTATTTAATAGAACAACCCAGAGCAACTTGTGTCTCATAAAGAAAAGTATGACTTATGACTCTGATCTTTTTTCATGCTACTCAAGTAAGTTAGGTTATGGTCAAACACAGTATATAGTTCAGTTTAACCACAAATGTATTAAGCATCTTGGATTCACAAAGCACAATTCTCAGTATCATGGCTGAAGAAAAATAGACAGACAGTAGAAAAGCTGGTAAATCATCAACCAAAGCTGAGGAAGCTGGCGTCACCATTCTTGAGGCCATGTTTAATCATCCGGTCCCATCCTTATTTAAGTT
This sequence comes from Mus musculus, assembly GCF_000001635.26. Classification (NCBI taxonomy): domain Eukaryota; kingdom Metazoa; phylum Chordata; class Mammalia; order Rodentia; family Muridae; genus Mus; species Mus musculus. Next base: position 14,791,838 of record NC_000071.6, read on the forward strand.
TGAGCTCACAGAAAAACTAATAAACCACAGACAGCCCAGTCCACACGTTTTACCTCTTCATTGTCCTTTCCCAGGTATTGATTGATTTATCTAGCACATCTCATCTGGACAACACTCCTCGGTGGTATCCGCTGAAAGAACAGACTGAAAGCATTGAGCATGGCAAGTCTCACTCCAGTCAAAACAGCCAGCAGTCCCCAAAGCCCTCTGTGATCAAAAGCAGAAGCCACGGTATCTTCCCCGACCCATCCAAGGGTAGGAGATATTTCATGTAGAGCACCGTTGTTTTTCTATTTGTTCAGTCAGTAGCTTCTCGAACGTGAGTGTCTCTATGTTTAATATACACTGTAAAGTTGGGTTCTGTTGGAAAATAGTGTGATATAATGAAAAGTGTGCTCCTGGTTAGGAAGAAAGGGGCTTTAGGCAAATACCAGCACATACTTAGGTGTTAGTCTTGCCAGCTTCATTTCCTTACTTTGTAAAAGTCATACTGGCCTACATAAGGTAATCCTATTTCATGAAACACATAACAGTAGAATTTCAGAGAATTCACTGATCTATCTCAAAAAAGAGTATAAAGTTCCTTCTGCTATCTTTACTAGAAATATGGCCATCATTACTATTAAGTATATTCTTTTTAATTTTTTTCAATCTCTGAATTCTCATATTGCCAGTCTATAACTAAAATTCTGCATCCTGTTTTTACTTGTCCTTTGAAGAACATTTTCCCCACATTACCAAAACCAACAGCAACTCAAATTCTTCAAGTCTTTCCTAAATGTTGGATCCCAACTAAAAATCGTGTTACACATCCACATGGTGCTTAGCAATATGCACCACATTTCTATAATGAGCTCTCCCTTTAGCTTTTTAAACCACTGTTCTACAAGATAACCAATCCTCCCATCAGTGATAAATCCACAAACCTGTATGAGATAAACGTGTGGTGACAGCATGCATTAATATTTGTAAATATTAAAGACGATTAGTGAGCACTGTTGCCTTCTGGAAGTGCTTCCATGTGCACCAGAAGCAGGCAGACTGTGTCACAGTGTTCTGGAGGGTGAAAAACTAGGGTCACCTCTAATAGTCCGACCACAGAAAAAGTACTGAAGATGTTTTCTGAGGATGTATGATAGACTGGGTTCGAATTCGACTTAGCCATTTAAACTTCGCCATGCTAAACATTCTGAAAGATAATTGACATGTAGATCTCTCTGTCTCTCTCTGTCCCACTGTCTCTGTGTCTCTGTCTCTCTTTATTTATGTATGTGTCTGGGTGTGGGTGTGGGTGTAGTTCTCGCCATCTACAGTCTCAGTTTCCTGAGACAATGATTCTATAACATTATTTAGATTCTAATAAGTTCTACTGCTAACCCAGAATCCACTCTGTTTTTACTTAAGCATGCCCCATATCTCTGTAGACGCATTGTGTTGTACTAGCCTCTACTAGAATAAGCAGAGCTGTAGGGAAGATGGGGCTGAGACATCTGTTCCCTGAGGCTTCTGAGAACTCATTTTCCTTTTTTCTTTTCTTAATAATTAGTTATTGATTATTTGGGAATTTCACATAATATACCCCATCCCACTTCCAGTCCTCCCAGGTCCAGCCCCTTGTACACTCTCCCACAAAAAAAGCAGAAAGATGAAAAAAGAAATAAAGGAAGGAAGGAAGGAAGGAAGGAAAGAAGGAGGGAAGGAGGGAAGGAGGGAAGGAGGGAAGGAAGGAAGGAAGGAAGGAAGGAAGGAAGGAAGGAAGGAAGGAAGGAGGGAAGGAAGGAAGAAGTTTCTTCTCCAGACTGGCCTCCCTTACTTCCTTTCCTGACTTGTTCTTTAAATGCTTAATACCATTACTCAATTGTGTGGAGTGGCACAAATGGCACAAAAAGACAGCATTGATGTAAAAGACTGTTTCCAGTTACATGTAGACTAGACTTTCACAGCAAGGCACTGGGCAGCAACTTTAACTCACTTTTTTATTCCTTTGTAACCAGATATGCAGGTTCCCACCATTGAGAAATCCCACAGTAGTCCTGGTAGTTCAAAATCATCATCTGAAGGCCATCTCCGATCTCATGGACCATCTCGCAGTCAAAGCAAAACCAGTGTCGCCCAGACCCACCTGGAAGATGCAGGGGCGGCCATAGCCGCAGCTGAAGCCGCTGTGCAGCAACTCCGCATTCAACCAAGTAAAAGACGCAAATAAATTCCTCAGCATGGCAGCTTAATGTTCATCTGTTGCCTTCCTCTCCCGCTGTCTTTCTCCATTTGCTTTCTGTTTTTTGGCATCCCTGCTCACTCTGTTCTGTCCTTTTGTCTGTGTAAGAACAGTATCAACATATAAATATGCTCTTCTTTTAGTTCCTCTTGGTTTTTTCTGTTTTGTTTTTTTAATTTACATAGACTGCAATAAAACTGGCTGTTTCTCCTTTGTTTCCACCATCCATCCAACCTGGCTCATAGTATTTGGTAGCCGTGTCCGTGAAGTTTGCAGGCAAAGCAGTGTTGTGTGTCTTTTGTGTGCACTTCCTTCTCCTTTAAAACACAGGAATTATAAGCACAAGGGACTGCCAGTTTTCTAGCATTATCCCCAGTAGAGCAACCATGGACACACACACACACACACACACACACACACACACACACACACATTTACATCAGGTTAGCAATGAGATACTTGGACTTGGAAACATTCAACATTTGAGCAGATGCTTAGTGAGACCAACAGTCAAATCTAGAACCTAGGGTGAAAAGCCATCTGAGGCAATGTTTAAAAAAGAATACGTGCAAAAAGGAGCTTTCCATGTGTTTCTCCTGAAGAACATGTGCAGAGATTTGTATTCTCAAAACTACGTATTTTTCCTATGCATATTCGCTGATGTTTTAAGGCAATGTAATCTCAGTGAGGACCATTGTCTGGTCCACTCTGTTAGATCACACTTTGTACAGAAGTTTACAAATTATTATTTTTTTTTATCTGTGGAATGTTTTCAGCGTCAAGAAGTGCCATATCTAGTAGTTTTAGTCAATTAAAGTCTAGCCATTGACTTGTCTTAATCGATGAGTTTTCATTCATGAAATTTTCTGATATAATTCTATAAAAACCTGGCTACAGGCACATTGTCAATTCCAAGAGGCGTCGGCCAGGTCATGGAGATAGTGTGTCATTTTCTTCATCCCTCTAGTCCTCATTCCCAGGAAACAGCCAGTTTTAATCCCCTTCAGTGCTGTGCATGTGGTATCATTTTGGCATCTGACAACACAGTTTAAAGAGAGCAAAAGCACACTTCTGTTTGCATGAATAACATTTAAGCTGGTTCCATCTGAGGATACACTCTGGGTTTCCATTTCACCCACACTGCCACAGCAGCACATAAAAGCGGTCAGTGTAATCATGCCAGGAAGCAGCACAGGCACAGCATAGCAGGCGTCCTCCCCATTCAAAGAACTCAGTCTGATAATCTGCCTCCACCAGCCAATGGCAACCAAGACCAAAGCCAGCTAGCCCTCAGGAAGGTGATGTCCGATGGACCAGTCAAACCAGAAGGAGGTGAGCAGAAAGGCCCTGTTCAAAGCACACAGCAAGAACGTGCCCCCAAATTTAAAGCTCTCATCCCTAATACTTAGAGATTGTCTAATGAAATATGTTTATCCCCTTTTTAATGTGCTTTTGTGGGCATGGCATTTTAGGATTTCATCATCACCGTGTAAGTCCCAAGATCAGTCCCATATTATATTGACTACAGTGATTTGTATTTTTCTATGCAATGGGTGTCTTTTGACATTTGTTGAAAAATAGTTTAACGGTATTCTTATTGCAGAATGGAATGCATGCTACTAACCTAGTCTGTTTAAGCATGACTATAAAATATGTTGCATTGTGATAAAAGTTTCCATTGCTCACAATTCAAGTTAGCATACCCATTGAAATGTAGATCAGTTTTTGTTGACTATTATTTGACATGTAACATTTGGAAATGCTTAGAGGAGAGCAAAGGAAAAATTGTTAATGCACTCATTCACCTTGGCACAGAGGAAATTCTCTCCTGAGCCTACAAGCAGACATCTTCTGTGCGTGTTACCGTAGCTGTTAAGTGTATCAGCTGTGTTGGGCATGTGAATATCCAAGTGCCTGTGTAATAAATAAAGTATCTTTATTTCATTCATAAACAACTGGGTTCTGAGCCATTGTTATATGATGGAGCATAAAATGAGTGTGTTGGTTTTGTTTTTATTTTTCTCCCTTATTCCGTTTCAGTAGGAAATGATCACCAATACATCCTAGTTAGAGCTATGATAACACAGACATTTGGGAGCATAACAAAGTTCCATACTGGAAACACTCTAAGCCAGAAGGAAAACACTACCAAATAAACTCAGAGTTCACATAAAAGCATAAATTAATGAGGTTGGGCTGGTAGGCAATGATTTTCCTATTTCTAAACTCCCTTCCCTGATCTAGTTGACAATTTTCTAAGATTCTTGCATAAAGGAAGGTAAATAACAAGAGTCTCTGCTTTGAATCTCACATCTATAGTAAGAAAGGATGAAGCTGATATCTGCTGCTAACTTGACCCCCACATCCAGAGTTTTCATGCAATAAAGACTCACTGCCCATGACAAGAAACAAACTAGGAATGCTTTAAGTAGTTTTCCAGTTTAATTCAAAATTATATCTCAACAAAATAATTAATCTAAACGTTGCATTTTCTTAAATAATTTCCAGCTCTGAAATACTCAGTTTTACATATTTGCTATAAATTAAAATCCTTCATCCTCCTATAAGGTTTTTGTTTATTCTCAGAAAATTCAAAATATCTAATGTGTTCTGCTCACACATACCAGATATATGAGTGTAATGGTCACTTGAGGTGACAGAGGGACACTGTACTGAGAGTTTCTTCACATTCCCATTTGGCTGAGGAAGCAGCTAGTTTAACCTCTGTTAAACTAGTGTGTGTTCCCCAGTCAAGCTTAAAGACTGGCACCAGGGCGTGCTGTTCTTTCTCCTTTCTAGAATATTCTGAACACAGTTTCAAATACTACTTGTCCAGGCATAGTGTCACAGACTTTTTAATCCCAACATTCGGAGATAGGGAGATCTTTTGAGTTTCAGACCACCCAGGGCTACACAATGAGATGCCATTTCCCCAAAAGAGATGAAGGAAAAGAAAACAATTCTACTTCTTACCTTTCGTTCTATCAAATCAGTTGAGTGTTGATCCTAGGTCTGACTTGAGATGCAGCATTGACTTTAAATGTCACAGTAATCAATTTCTGAGTCATGTCAAGCCATATTTAAATACTGTAGTTAGTTATTGCTATATACTTATTTGTAAGAGTTTAATCATAGACTTGCTCTTAAAGTTTGTATGAAAATAAATTTAGTCCTATCTTTGAGTAATGCTCAAATACATATTTTCTATTTAAAGTACTATGTAACTAGATTAGAAGTCACTCTTTATTGACTTTCAATCAGAAGAAAAACAAAATAACAGCATTTTTCATATTTATTTTACCCTAGTTAATGGCAAAACTCTATTTTCTAAAATAAAAATATATTCTTGCATGGTTCCCATAAGTTATAATAAGTTAACAATAATTTTGCCCAGTCTTTATCATAAACATGCTATAGAATTAAATTTATGTAAAACTCAATGTAATTTATTTGATCTGGAGAGTAAACTGACCAGGAATATGAATATCCAACAAACTAGCAAATCCCTCTTCTCGCCTCACTTGCTGCAAAAGTAATGACAATATTTTTATGTGTTTAACTAAAGTTCTATCATTTCAGTGTTCTCACGGTAGTTAATGTAATCCCATTTGCACTCTGAAAACAACAGTCTATTTAAATAGTTTGTGCCATTGTGCAAAGTGTAGTGTCATCCATTCCTCATCAGAATAACTGGATGACTAAGTTATTTGCATGTTCGATCCTGTCCTGTGGTATAATTAGAGGCTCAGAGATTGGGATGCAGAGCACAGAGCTCTAAGCCTGAATTGTTCCTGCAGCCCGCATTAATGGCTCTGAAGTCTTGCCTTCTAAACTAACGGATTCTTTGAAATCAAGCTATCTTATTTTAGATTGAAACAATTGTGATCTGCTTATTTCTTAAATTACTAAACATCTTTTAAATCATTACAAGTAGCTAGAACTGGCAGTCAAGAACAAATTTGATATTCTCAACCTACGTGATGCTCCTTTCTAAGGATGGGGACTTGAGCTCTTCTGCTGTAATGGAAGAAATCTTGTCACGGTACAAAGCAGAGACACAGGAAGGAGGCAGGTATCTAGAGGAAGCTATGTGTTCCTCTGTAAGTACTTCAATCAAGGGGGGCAAAATTTTCCCTAAAGAGCTTTTCACATATTCTATAAGCTTCTCAGAAGATTTATGCTTGAACTAGCATAATATATGGGTCAATAAAGAATTATGGAATAAGCCAATGGAACTTTTTCTCTCCCTTTGAAGTTTAGTTGCATTCAAGAAAACTAAAGGGAAGAATTAGACCAATATCACCAAACCTCCTGGATGTCAATTTTATGTGCATATATATATATATATATATATATCATATGTATATATATACACACACATATAAAATCAGAAATGCACATACTTTGATTTGGAATGAGGAGCTCTGGCAAGCATTTTGTTTGTTTATGTTATTCTTCCAGATTCCTTGGTTGAACACAAGATCTAGTATTCATAACATCCAGGAAAGAAAGGTTACAAAGCAGTGTTGGTTACTTTTATTTTTACTTTTTTTTAATAAAGCTTTTCTCTTTTGAGGCAAGGTTCTGCAAAAGGACAATATAATCCAGGCTTGCCTGAGACTCACTATGCCCATGCTGGAGTAAAATATCACACCTGGTTCTTTACTATACATTTAGAAGATCATACAGAAACTCACACAAACACCAATCTTATTAAAATCTTGTCTGCTGACTTACTTGACAACTATTACTGATTTTAAGTGCAATTTTCAGCTTCCCTAATTTTATTTATTTATATATTTGGCACTAAGGTCTGAAGTGTTCATTTTAGGCTCCGAAGTAGATAGTATAAAGTAAGTAGACATATTTCCCCTCCTGAGCAATAAAGTAAGGTGATTTGGACTAGTTGAAAAGGTGAGGTACGAAGATATAGAAATAAGAGATAAAAGATGAAGGTGCATGTTTGTTGATTGGCCCAATTGCAAGACTAAAGCCTGAAACTGCTTCTGCAGATGGATGCTGGAGTTCCCCTGTCAATAAAGCTTACCGTGGCGCCTGATAATAGGGTGTTGGATGTTGTGTTCCCTACCAAGCCATCACTCTGTGGGAGTTGTTCTCTTAGAGAAGTGGTAATGGGTGGCTGGTTGGGAGAGGTTGGAGTCTGGGAGAGAATAGAATTGTTAGTTACAAGTGTTCGTAGCTAACCAATGTCTCATTTTTTTTCTGACTCAGAGTGGAAAAAATTAGTTTTACCAGAATGGATTAAGTGTGTTCTATTTCTGAAAAGGACAGGCCCTTAGGCAAAGTAAAACAGAAAACAAGAAAAATCAAATGGTCGTTTGTGGGTTTGGGTTGTCTTAATTTTGTATGTAAATGGTTAATAAACACAAATTTTACATTCTTCAATTTGATGTGTTTGTACAAAAAATAAAAAGACAGATTTTAAAAATAAGACCCTTGGCAGTTTGAAATTATAAGAAAATTGACATTCCAAACATATGTACAGAGTAAATATCCCTGCCCCCAAAAGTCTGAGAAAGTCGATATTCAAATCATTCAAATTTTTCAGCTTTCACAATTCTGGGCCTGTTCTGCAGGGTGGGGGCAGTCTGTGTGTGAAAATAAAAATGCCTTTTGAGAATCCCCACATTTTAGAATGATTATATGTGTATTTTCAAATATTGTAAGCGTTTAAATGTATTGCCAGAAATCGCTACTATTATTCAGAATCACAGATAGTGACTATGTATGTCTGATCATATGATGCTTTCATTAATGTACTTTCCTTCTTGAAGGAGACCACATCATTCCCCATCAGTGGTTACTTTTGTTGTTTTCTAGTCATAGCTATGGGTCTCCAACAAGTCATTGACATTTGCTTTGGTCAACCTTGAGAAGTTTCATTCATTTAATTGCATATGACTAGCAACAGCCACTGGCCTTAAACATAAAACCACCAAAACTTGTTTTCAATGGTGCTATATTATGATACTGACTAATTCCAGGACTAAATAATAAGATGAGAATATTAATCTGCGATGAAAGAAATCCCAGTCTTAACAAACAGAGACTCATTAAATATTACTTCTGTCTGCAGTGGTTCTCAACCTTCTTAATGCTGCAACCCTTTAATACAGTACCCAATGTTGTGATGATCCTCCAACCATAAAATTATTGTCACTTATACTTCATAACTGTAATCTTGCTACTGCTATGAATTGTGATGTAAGTGTCTGTGTTTTCTGATGGTCTTAAGTGACCCATCTCTACAGGTTGAGAACTGCTGCAAACATTAACCATGAAAACAAGTTTGGAAAATATAAATTTTTTACCCTGGACTCCAACAAATTGTTTTCTTCTTAGCACCAGAAACCTGGAGCTGAGGAATTACAGCAGGCAAATAAATGAAGGAAAGAATCTTGGGACACAGAGAATGTAATGGAGACAGAGTAGGGACATTAGACAAACTAAGATGTAAATATGATGCCAAGATCTTTCTCATCAGGGGTTGGGGAGGAGATAGAATGGCCAAGATAAAGGGAAAGGATTGCCAGAGATGCTGTTAGATAACTTAGCAATATCGCCTAAATCCAATATTAAACAGCCCAGGAATTACTTGAAAATTTACTACATTTGATCTACACATATTATACACATATTCTAAAACCATATTTTATCACTTTTCCATTGGGCTAGGTGAGAGGAGGTGAAGGTATGAAATATGATGAGAGAAATCCTCAGATATAACAGATCAAACCATCAACATAATTCTTTTATTTTATTGAAATATATGTTTAATATATAATTGAATATCAAGAAACTACAAACCTAAGATAGATAACATAAGATAACATAAGAAATACAAACTTTTGTTTGGGATCTTAAATTTGTTTAAATGTGTCAAGATAAATAACATAGATATGATTATGTAGCTTTATATTCTTGTGAATTCATTATCCACATTCTTCCTTGTGATCAAGTATACTGAAAATGCCATTAATAAATTGGTAGATAGTACCAATTTAAATTAAACATTACAAATTGTAAAACGTTAACAAAGATAAGCAAGATACCTGATAAAGGTCATAGGCATGTATGTCTTTCTTAAAAATATAAGAGAGTGAAATAAAAGCCCGTCTTATTTGTTCTTTAGAAGCCTGTGGCAGCAGAATCTGCTTTTCCTAATTGAACAGATCAGTTTTAGAACTGCATGCTTTCTAGTTCTATAGGTTACTGTTTTCAGTTAAGAAACAGAAAATGGACACTTCTACAATGCATTGACTCAAACATCTTTCAATAGAGGCAAATCTATTGTACTTTATTAATTTTAGTTATTTTAATGTGTCCTTCTTGTTCATGGTATTACTTAAGTAAATGACTACTGGGTTAATGTTTCAATCCTCCCCAACTATTAATTTATAAGAATATTTCAAAGGCTTCATATAGAGCAAATCTTTAGGAATGTATTTTTATTTTTTTATATCTGCCAGTGATCATTATTTACTCTGTTTTGATGTAACATAACAATAGTTGTTATTATTTTTATTCTGCTCAAAACAAGTAGAAAAGTCCAGTTTTTGTGTTCAATGTACTTTCTAGTTTAGACCACAGACTAGTCACCAGAGGCATAACACTGTTAATGAAGCATGCTCTGAAGAAACAAAATGTGAATGGTAGGCACCGTTAAATGATTGATGACTGTCAAGAAAGCTTTTGTTAATGATATCAATTTGCAACTATTAGTTCTCAATAATCATTGTAGACTTTTCTCACTAAAGTGACCACTCACAAGAAAGTAAAAAACTTCTTTTTAGCACTCTGTACAACAAGTTGAACTTTCATATGAAAATATTAGTTTTCATTCTCATTTTTTTTTCTCCTGTACCATGAAGTTACAGTGTTCCCATATGGTACTAGAGCATCATATACTGGATAGATAATAATGTCAGTCTTTGCAAGTTTTTATAAACTTAGCAATTAAATAACAATATGTTTAACCTATATGAATTCCCATGGGATTATGTATCATTTGAGGGTATGTTTTGATATCACACACACATTCTCTTCCTACAATTTCTTCCCTACCCCTCTACGACTTCTCTCCCAATGTCACATGCTTTCTTTCTGCGTTAAACTGACTGAGAACAAATAGTGCTGCCTGTGTGTTCATGTAGGTAGGACCAGCTACTAGAACATGAGTAGTTTTCAAGGACAACATCTCTGAAAAAGTACAAATCTCCCTCCTCCAACAACCAACAATTGGCTTCTCAACAAGGGGTAGGACTTCATGATCCCCTCCCCTGTCAATTATTAAGTAATTTTTTAAAGATTCATTTATTATCATAAATAAGTACACTATAGTTGTCTTCAGATGTGCCAGAAGAGGGCGGCAGATGTCATTATGAGTGGTTGTGAGCCACCATGTGGTTGCTGGGATTTGAACTCAGGATCTTTGGAAGAGCAGTCAGTGCTCTTACCTGCTGAGCCATCTCGTCAGCCCTTAAGTAATTTTTAATATGTAGAAATATTAAGTACTTTTAGTGATACACCAATGTGTAAAAATCTACCAAGCAAATTGTTAAGCACAATCATGTTTTTTATAATATCCGAAGAAGAATAGCAAGGGCTTCCTATTCAAGAGCTCCTCACCTCATTTGACTCTCAATTTCCTGTGTCTCATTTATCTCTAGTACATTTCAGGTCATCCTGTTTCTTATGCCATTTAATACTAATTTATAATAATTAAAGGTTTCAAAAATATGTCTTTCACTTTTTTATAAATGTTCATGTTTCCCTGGGCATCAGTTGATTTAAATTATGACTATATGTCCATATTCATTGTTTCTTCTTCCTGAACTCTGACTGGTCAGTTGCCTATCAGATCTTTTGCTGTCTCAAGCCCAGGGTGATAGGATAGTGCATTATAACAGGAAAATAAATTGCATTTTTGTTTGTATCTTGAAAGACGGGTGTATCGTCTTTTTTACCTATCTTATTTATTGAAAATTAATTGGTTTAGCATAAAATAGGAGAAATGAACATTTTCATCTTGATTCAAATTTGAAGAAAAAATGGAAGAACGTGAGTTTTGGCCAGCCTGGGCTACAGAGTGAGACATCTCTCAAAACAGCGATAAGAAGGAATAAAAAGCAACATTGAAAGTTTCTTGCCTTCCAGTAAAAAGAGAGAAGAATTTTCCCATGCCCATTGTTACACATATTCATACATATATTTGTTTAAGCACATTACATTTCAGAACATCTTCAAGTTGTGATATTACTGCAACAAACAAAATAGACAGAAATCTCTGCCGTGAGTCTTTCCCATCCCATTTAGCAATATTTATTAAATAGCCAGTGTATCAGTATCTGGGAAGAATTGTGAAGTAGGAGAAACTACATTTTCTCTAAGCTCATCTGAAAGGGAGATTGCTTTGTAGTCAATGACAAGTTTATATGTGATCAAACTTCAGCAACTTTAGAAATATCTGAAAATAAAATTGTATTTAAAAATGTTATTACTTGACAGTCTTGGATAATGCCAATGTTTTGATTGTATCTGCTCCTCTTACATCTCTTCTCAGATCCCCTTCCCCGTTCACCCAATTTTGTATCCTCTCTTTAACACCATCAAGACCAATTTGTGCTGCACAAATATTCTTGGATGAGTGCCCTTCCACTGGGGCATGATTGACTTAACAGGGCAGCAACTGTTAGAGAAAACTGATGCTCCTTATACTGCCAATAACTCTCTGAATGTGTGTGAAATATTATGCCCATGTCCCTCTCTGTGTGGAAATTTGTTCTGGCTTGAATCACACAGGCTCTGTTCATACTGTCACAACAACTGTGAGTACATATGTGTAGCTGCTCTACCATGTCCAGAAGATACTGGCTCCCTGTGGTCAGCCACCAACTCTGGCTAGTATATGTTCTATGCCCTCACTTCAGCAATGATTTCTGAACATTGGGAGATGGGAATAAGAAATATTTGTCCCACCAAGGGCTAATCATTTTTCAATCTCCTATGCTCTGTGTCTTGGCCTGTTGTGGGTCTTTGTATTAATCACCATCTACCATAACTACACTTTTTTTTTTGAAGAGGGTTGAGAGGCCCATTAATCTATAGTTATAATGATAAATCTCGAAGAGCCAGTCTAATGCTATATCCATTTAGCAAAATAATAGTAGTAGGCAATTGTATATTCTGGCCCAGCTCTGAATCTTTATCATACTCTCTGCAATCTATTGGAACCAACTACAGAAAAGCAGTGATTAACAATGATCATTTGGAAATTTTAAAACGATATTAGATCTCCTGGTTCTATACATGCATTTACCAAATATTTTCTAAGCTTCCTTTTTACAACCATTGAATAAATGCAGACAATATGGAATATAATATTCAGTTTTTGGTGTAGTATTACCCCACACACTTATTTTTACTATTATTAATTTATCACTCCTACTGGAAATGCACTACTTTGTTTCCTTTGAGTTGGATTTTATACACTTATATATTATGCATTACAAGATGGGGATGTGGTAAAATGCTTCCCCAGCATGTAGGATGGTCTGGGTTCAACTTGTAGAACAACATAAATGCAGTATAAATGGTCACAACATTTGGATGTATGGGAGGGACGTGAGGACCAGAAGGTCAAGGTTGTTTGCCTTAGTGCCTTCTTAACTCAGCTTGAGGTATAGAAGAACTACTCTTAGATGTAAATAAATGAGTAATAATTATGGATTTCACTTAAGGATAACATCTCGATTATCAAAATATTTATTATGGCTGTTTCTAGAAGTATTTTCCTATCAGCTGGCATACTGCCAAGCAGTCTCCTTTTTTTTCTGTATTTTTTTTTCTTTCTGATTATCAGTTGTCAGAAATACATGTCTGGAACTGTAATTCAAGGATATTATGAGGAAAACATGAGAGATAATATTTCTCCGAACTCAAATCAAATCAATATTGAAAAAATTAAGAGCAACCCATGAAAGTGAAACTGTAATAGTATCGCAATTAAATATGATCTTCTTAGCATCTGTCTTTTACTGACAAAAATATTGAATGAAAGTCTTAGTGAAAAACCAAAAGTGTACTTGACATAATCTTGCTTCATTCTAGTCACCTGAATGCAGCTAAAATTATTAGATTTATTCAAGATAAAATAAATTGACTTTCTTGATCTTATTTAAGGTATCTCAATCAAACTTTATTCTACTATGCATTACAAGATTCTAGGGCTAATTTAAATTGTGTTTAGGGTTTTTGTCTTCCCAAATCAGCTCTGAATTAAATGTTTCACAGAAAAGGAAGACATCTTAAAAGAAAAATTATAGCAGGGCAGGAAGTTTGAGGTTAGGCTGGTCTAAACAGAATGAGTTCCAGGAAAGTCAGGGCTATGCAGAAAAACCTTGTCTCAAAAAGCAAAAACAAAAACAGAAAGAAAAATTTTAAGATAAAGGCAATTACTATATTATATAAGCCATAGTGTACAATTTATATTAGAAAAGCTCCTCACTGTCATTTTATTAAATTAACATCACTCTCATTTTTTTACTTTAAAGCTTACTCTTAATTCTTTACTCCAAAGGGATCACTGGTTCTGTTTCTCTAATGCCAGATTGAGTGGTTAGTGAGTATCGGAAGTCCCTGCCAGTTAATGGTAGTGTTGCGTAAAAACAGAGCAAGTTGATCATTCAAATATCCGAAAATTTCCATTCATGAAGACAGTATGTATGGAAACAGGGACACGTAAACATGATTAAGTGTGTTTCCAGCTTCCTGGACAGTATCAAAGGATACTTTTTATCTCCATTTCCATCTCTAGGAGACACTCTGTGAATATGGAATAACTTATGTTTTCCATGTTTATAAGGAGAAAAGACAGCAGAACTTCACGAATCACGGTTTGCCTAGTGATATGAATAACATTAGTCATTATGTATAAAGCTCTTTATACAGTCAATCAGTGTTTTTTAAGATGTTTCAGTGGCATTTTCATTTCAGTTGTTCAACTCCAGGATTTACAAGTGATTGAGTCAGGTATCAGGGGCTTATTTTCAATAATGTTCATTGTGAAAATTTGTGGGACATGTGACCAACTGCAAACAACAGTGTGGACGCTTTCTGTGCCAGCTTCTAATTCATAAACTACAAAAAATGTTTCAAATTTTTATTTAAAAAATCAGTGAATTGATTTGAGATTTATCTTCTAAGATATAAAATGAAGTATCTCTCCTTGAATTAATAACCCTGAACTGTAATTAAAAATATTTAAAAATGTGTTCAGACAAATTCAAAGGGAGACATACTGAATAATCCTAGTTGTATTTGAACTTAAAAGCTGATATTTTCAATTCCATATTCAATAAGTGTTTTAGAAAGTGAGATAAAACTGCAAAACCCTTCAGAAGAGTAGGTACAAAAGCTGATGGCAGCAGAAACATGGAGGGAGAAACAAAGGAGGGAAAGAGTGCAGGAAGGAAGGGAAGAAGGAAGAAAGGGGAAGAAAGAAAGAGAGAAAGAAAGAAAGAGAGAAAGAAAGAGAGAGAGAGAGAGAGAGAGAGAGAGAGAGAGAGAGAGAAAGGACGGGAGGGAGGAGGAAGGGAAGGAAGAGAGGAGGGAAGGAGGGAAGGAAGGAGGAAGGAAAAACAAGAGGAAGAAAGGGACAAGGGAGGGAGGGAAGGAGGCAGGGAGGAAAAAGTCTCTAAAACAAGTTTTTAAAAAAGAATTCTTAGAACACATAGTTTCAGAAATAGATTAATAGTTCTGTTCTATCATTATACTACTATACGAAAAAAATTGGTTCATTTCTTGTAATCTCAAACATAATTAAACTACTACAGACTGTGTCTGTAAAGATAAGAGATAGAGTTGAATAAGGCAAGTAATTCAGGAACTTGCTATGAATTACCAGCATATGAAATTGTTTTGGAAATATTTGCAAATAAGTCTTTGCTGCACCAGCTATAAGACCAGAGATACAAAGTTCTGGGCAGCAAGGCTAAATCTACAGAATGTAAAGTCTATGGAAAAACAAACAAACAAAAATCTCAAGGTGTTTTTTTTTGTGTGTGTGACAACTAATTGTAATATAAAAGAGAATTAACAATTTTAAGTCCTCTCATTAAGTGTAAGATCTAGTGAGTCATTAGTCTTTGCAGAAATTAGTTTTCCTAAAGGTAAATAAATGATGGTTCTGGAGTAGGTGACCTTTGGCGTTCTTAACCAGTTCCTTATAGGATTGCCGAGGTCTCTGAGCGTAGCGCTGCCATCTAGTGGCAGCTAAAGTGATAGCTTTGCATAGTCAAGACTACTGGAGAGGGCGGGGCATTCCAGTAGAGAAAACTAGTTAAAGACAAACGTGCAGTCAAAGAGACAGTATCATATTTAATTAGGATTAGACACCAAGAAGTAATAAAACATAACAACATCAAAACATAAGACAGCTAGAGACAATGAAGAAGTTAAAGAATATTTTTAAACGTTTTGAATTGTCCCCAAGAAGGTAATTACCTGAAATGCCTCCTCAATAAGTGTCAAAAAGGAATGGACCTTTTCAGATATTGTCCTGTCTACATCAGCAACCTTTCCCATCATAGGTGTACACCAGTCAACCTTCCCAGAAGTGGATAACTTTTTTTTAGCACAGTTAGCATTTCAAAATTAAGCTAGATATTTAAAACTGATTCTTAAAACTATGTTTGGTATTTTTAATTCTTTTTCAATTATCTTGTGAAATGAAAACATAACAATATTCACGATTTGCAGTTGTCATCTCGTGACTTATTGTGGAATAAACTCTTTCTAGATCATTCTGAACTATGGCTGGCTGGTTCAACTCAGCTGTTTTGGCTTGAAACTCCTCTCCAAACTGACTGATTCAATCTAGACCCCCTCCCTCCCTCCTTCCCTCTCTTCCTCCTTCTTCCCTATTCTCTTCCTCCCTCCCCTCTCTCTCTCTCTCACTCGCTCGCTCTCTCCCTCCCTCTCTCTCCCTCCTTTCCCTCTCTACCTCTCCTCTCTCTCTCCCTCTCTCTCCCCCTCCTCTCTCTAGCTCTCTCTCCCTCTCTCTCTCTCCCTCTCCCTCCCTCTCTCTCCCTCCTCTCTCTCTCCCTTCCTCCTCTTTCTCTCTCCCTCCTCTCTCTCTCCCTCCTCTCTCTCCCTCCTCTCTCTCTCTCTCTCTCTCTCTCTCTCTCTCTCTCTCTCTCTCTCCCCTCTCCCTCCCCCGCCCTGTATGTGTATTCCTCTCTCAAGCTGCTTCTCTTTCCTATCTGTTCTCATAAAAGTTGAGCATTTCCAATTTCTGACTCATTCTTTCTGTGCTAATTTCTTTCTAATTCTTTGTCTTTTCCTCAATTAGATGTCATTGTTTGGGATTAAAAGTGTATACTCAGGGTATATGTCTATTCCAGCCAGGTCACACAGACCTAGAATGTCTTTGGATATGATCCCCTGCCAGAGCAGCCATTTTGCTGGATTAAAATCCCTCTACAGTAAAAAGACCATTTTACTATGCAATATAGAGGTGCATATCTTTATGGACAGTATTATATGATTTCTGAAACTCTGCTTAAAAGAATTGGGTGGAAAAGTTGAGGTAGACTATTTTAAGCTGATATTTTTAAAATCATAAAATAATGAAAGACTGAGCTTTTAATGGTTCTGTTAGTTCAGTCGAAATGCAGAAAAACAAAGAAATACTAGACTGAAATCAAATTCAAAGCCCTTTGTCTGTTTAGCAGAATAAGAAATGAATAAAATCTAGTATTTGTAATGATGATTGCTCCTACAAAACTTAACTATGCATATTATTTTCTTTCACCATTCCAACATAAATATTCATATGTCATACATGATCTGTTATTAGTGTTTGTTATATAGAGAACGAGGCCTTTCAGCATTTACTATATGAGCAATAAATATCTTCTTCATTCAAACCAATTTTTGAGGTCATTAGAATTAAAATCTAGCTGGCTGATTATATTTTTCCACATGGAATACCAGATTAAAAATTGTCAATATTTATTTTAGTAAGCTACAAAAAGCTTAATAAGCTACAAAGGGTTTTTATTTTTTGACAAAACAAAATTAGCATTCTTCTAAATCGGATGTGACTTTTATTTAGAACTGTGTATAATTTCTTTAAAACATACTATGGTTAAAATGTGAAGTACTTCTGGGTTATTCTTCATGGCATCCTCCGTGTTTGGTTTAGCAACACGGACATTGCTATTCATTTATTCACTTATTCCTTCATTTGTTCATCAGATAATACTTGATCACTGTTTAAAGTCAAATGTCTAAGGGTTACCAATGGTGTAGCATTAATGTAACAAGTGTTATTCAGACTAGAAAGTGCTCAGCTCCATAAGTGATCCGTGATCATGTACAATGGATCCTGAAGATTTAGGAGCTGTTCTGATGAAGAGAGAAATGCAAATGCATGAAGCAGCTTATAACTGAGGTTGGCATGTAGACATATGTTCTATAAGGTAGCAGTTCTGTATGCAGTGTGCTTGCTCTTGGATAAAGACTATTTTGACAAGTAAGGTTAAATAGTTTTAAATTATCATCTTTATTACCACTGCCTTTGAAAACAGTACAATGAGGATTGTTTTTTCATTAGTGAATTTCGTGTTTCTCTTTCAATGTTGTACTATCCACTATCAAAAACCTACAGGACTAGATTATTTAATGTCAATTTAAAGCATGACAACTTTCATTTATCTAAATTAATGGAATAGTCTGAATCATTATTCACTGACTATGTGCTTTACTGTATACATATTCATAATTTAATATTCTAGTCATAATGCCTTCATATTTTAAATGGCCCATTTAAAATATTTCTTTAACACTAAATATGCAGTCTGGGTTTCTTTTACATAAACTGAATAAAATATTTAGCAAAAATTAGACCTGTTATTTATACAAATCTATTCCTAAATAGGTAACTAGTATTTTATTGGTGACTGCCACTCCTAACTTCATTTAAGCAGCAGTTTTCAACTTATACATATCAATAAGGAACTGACTTTTATGAAAATTTCTTCCTTGTTCTCCAGTTCTGGGGAAGGATTCCTACCATCATTGGAATAGATATATAATTATTTGGTAGCTTGTAAGGACATCTCATTGATGTAATGGAGACAGAAAGGTGTAGAGGTAAAGCTAAACACTTTACCAGACCTGACAATAGCTACCCTACCTGTCATCAGTTTCCTAGGCAATTTCTTTAAGTTTTCATTGTATTTGACTTTACCAGTTAGAGGTTTTCAAGGCTAAGAATCATCATGTTCATATATATTATTAAGAAATATACAATTATACTGCACAATATAAAATGATTGTTAACCTTTCACCTATTGGCATTCAACTCAGAGACTATATTGATGGAACAGGGCTATGCTTATAGAGGAAAAAGATGTTAATCTTGTAGCTTCTAACACATCTATGCTTAGAACCCAAATAACTTCATTGTCAAAGACCAGGTAAGCTGAAAGACACCAGTGAACAGTCAGAGACTGTAAATCCCAAGAAAGAAGAGCTGGGAGTTTGCCAATTAAGAGCACTGGAGGAAGGTTACAAACAACTGGGATCCTGTATTATATCACTTTTCATCTCCATCTTTAAAAACTCATCATTAGTGATGACATTGTTTCACACACAAAAGCTCAGATTTAGCGTATCTACAGAGTGAGTATATATAGATCAGAAAGGAAAAAAAGTCACTCTCTCTGGCAAGGGATGAACATCAAGAACTTCAAATTAATAATGCCCTCCTCACAAAGTGTGAGCCAACACTGTCTTTCTTCTCTTCCTTCTTTGTGCATGGCAGTCCCCTCCCTGACTCACTTCAGGCTAGAGTTCTGCCCAGTTTGAAGGCTATGCTCCTAGTGCATAAAGTACAGCACAAATGTCCCTATGGACACATGGTCTCATACAAACAAAACTCAAACTCATGAAAATGCTGAAACAAGACCCCATATCAATTACAAAATACCTAAAGGAAAGAAACACCTTTAGATTGAAATCAGAAATTAAAATACCAGGAGAATTGATCAAGCCACATGTGAACTATCTATTCGGTCATGCATTTCCCTTCTATGGAGACTATCTGGTTATTGACTAGTAATAGGTAAGCAATTACCCAATTTATTTAATTCTGTTATCACTAGTACCAGAGTTTCCTAAAATATTTTCTGAGTCTCCCAAATTCCCCTTTGTTTGCCACGGCACTGTTGTAACGCTGTGCAAATAACAAAAACTGTGGGAAAATGACATACTATCTGAGTCTAAACATGGAGATGTTTCTCCCAGTAAATTTTTTTCATTCATAGTAAAAATGTGAAGGAATTCTCTATTGCCAGTGTGCATTTCTAACTAAAGAGATGAAAAGGAAAGGCAGATCGAGGGAGGGAGAATATGTTTGTTTCTGCCAGTCCTTTCTATGACTATTATGCACTTATGTGATTGTACATTTGGAGGGGGAAAGTGTGGCTCACTTGTTGACTGTGGTGTTGACTCTCCCCACGTCATGCAGCAAAGCCTACCAACCACCGGCCTGCAGAGACCTCCGTGTCCACTGGCTCCTCGGGCAGCAGCGTTGGCAGTGGGTATAGCGTGGACAGTGAAGGAAGCAGCTGTGTGGCAGGGGAGCCTAATCTACTTCCTATCCCAAGGATGTAAGTGGTACTTTTCTAAAAACAAAAGTACAATTTTAACAGCATCGTGAGTAACTCATTCTTAACATTTCACAGGAAAAGAACAAGGTCTGAATCAGTGTCCCTGGATGTCTGGACTGCTGGTGGCTACATAAGCGTCGGCTGTTCAGGGATGACTGGCTTATTTCAATTCATTCTAAAGATGAATACAAATTACTAGCATGATGACTTCATCTGCACCGCCTGCATTTAACATAAAAGCTGTTAGAATAGTAACTGAGGTAGGCCATCCCGGAGTTCAGAGCAGGACACTGAAAAGTTCATCACACAGTGACCAGACACCAGCTTCGCTATTTGACATTAACATAGGAAAATTTCCCGTTTGAAGAATCCTTGGAAACAAATGACGAATCGGAACAATCACTTAGACTTTTCAACTCGAACGCTCTGCACAGTTAAAGGGGAAGAATCTGAAGTGTCTTTCCCCTCCCCGTGATTTCTAGAACTTGTTCCAGATCTGGGAGTATAGCTCAGTCATAGTATATTAAACTCCGTGACGGTGATTTTATAACTCACCTGCAAAACCTAAGCCGATTGTGATAGAATGGATTTGGAGAAGTTGTAGATTATATCTGTTTCAGGCTCAAACTCTAAACTTCTAGACCTTTCGTTTTGCTTTCCATGAACGAATCTGTGGGTTAGAAACCACAGCTAGGATATCCAGACCTGTAACTAGACCACAGCATGTATGGCCTAAGGTATGTTTTTATAAGAACCTTGAAGCATGCCTTTGGCAATTTCTAATGTTAAAAAGGAGGATATTTTATGACACATGGAAAGTATATATAAATGACCTTTTATGACTAAGCTGTGATAGACACAGCGATTCCTGTGGCCTCCCGCTGCTTTTTGCTACAGGGCACAGTGCAGTTGCTGTGACAGAGAGCATCGAAAAGGACAGTGAAAGGTCTTTCCATGCTTGCTAGTGGTGTGAAGCCTTCTCCAAAATTGGAAGAATTCTTTGGAAAGGGAATTTATTATTTTTAAACAAAGTATTATGGAAATATTCCCTTTGATCCCCACTGTACTTCGAATAGATACGAATTCATTTTAAGAAAATCAAATAAAATAAAATGGCAACCAGATTCTTACAGTGAATAGTGCATTGATTTTTATAGCTTTTAGTTACAATTTCCAACTTAAAGGAATTCTTATTCTATTACCAGTTCATTTGAGAGACTTCTTATATGACTCTATATTTTAAATTTAGTCTGGGGATTCAATATAAGTGATTATATTTAATCAGATCTATTTATTGGAAATCACTCCTTAAAAGAATCTGATCTTATTAGTATTTTGCCTTTGATAGCTTTGCTGGAATAAACAACAGTAATTTAAGCAAATTCATTACATGTCTTTCTAGGCTATGAGAATCATAGGAATTTATGAAGACTGAACTACAAACATTCTAACAATCTTTGAGTTGGACTATAAATTTCAGACTACACAATTTAACACTGATGTTAAAAGTTAAAACTTCCAGAGAAAAAATATCTTACTTCCTTGATGCCTGAATGTTAGAGGTTAAAGGTTATCATATTTGGGTTTTTTTCCCTTATTTTATTTTTTCTCATTAAACAAATGCCTCTCAGAATTGTGTGGGAGACAATCATTTCGCCCTATGGACACACAAAAAGAATCGCCTTTTAAATCTTTCCATGATAAATTAACAAATAGAACTTGTTCCTTCATTTCAGTGTCTCGTGGTGTTTTGCACAAACGTTATTACACCTAGAACAGGTGTGCAATGGCTATTCAGCAACTGACTTGGGCATCTCAGATGTAGCCTATGCTTACCTGGATGCTCTGAGTTGAAGACAGTTTGCTAGGAATTCAGGAAAATTTCCTGCTTCATACAACTCATGGCCACATCTCCTCTGGCTGTCATTTAGCTTCAGTGTGTCAGGGTCCTCCCAGAGTTCACACAAGGAAGACTTACTGCACATTTTGATGAATATTTACAGTTAAGCAAAGAGTACTTTCAGGTATCATCGTTAAAAAAATAAAATTGATGATTCAGATTTATCTTTAATTAAACTAATAAAATTATAACTTTTCATAAACTTTGAAATAATATAAAAATTAATAATAGTATGGCATTTTTTCAGTACTCTACCATATTGGTAATACTAAAGGGATCCTGTTACTTAAAAAAAAAAACTGGGTTTTACTTAGCAACAAGATACATTTTAATACGTTCTCCTAGCATATATACTGCAGCTAAGCCCTACACTTTCCTTTCCTCTAACAGTAACAGAAGAAACTGCATTAGTTTATTTAACCTAACTAATTTAATCTCAATAAAACAATTAGACAAACTGAAGCTCTGTGCATGGCTGAGCAGGAGACATAGCTCAGTGGTAGAGATATTGCCTAGAATATCCCTAACCCTGGGCTTAATCTTTGATACAGCAAAATTAAAAAATAAAAGTGAAGTTCTATATTTTTTAAAAGGAACTATGAATTCATATGGAGAAAATTGACATACACATATAGATCATGCACAGATATGCATGTGTGAATACATACATATATATATGCATACAAATGTTAAGAATTATATCATCTTCATGTATGCATGTGGTTTTACATAATTACTAAATAGAGTTCTGTGCTTAAATTTTGACCTAAGTTGTTATAATAGACCAACAAACTGGCTTTGAAAATAAAATAATTTATAATTTTTCATTTTTCTACTTTTGTTTTATTTATTTGTTTTCTGCTTTGTTTTGATTTTCAAAACAGACTTTCTCTATGTATCCTTGTCTATCCTGGAACTCATTTTTAGATGAGGCTGTCCTCAAACTCATAGAGTTATGTCTGCCTCTCCCTCACAAGTTCTGCCTGACCAACCACCACAGCTCTCTCTCTCTCTCTCTCTCTCTCTCTCTCTCATTCTCTCTCTCTCTCTCTCTCTTTCTCCCTCCCTCCCTCTCTCCCTCCCTCCCTCTGTCTCTCATATAGAAAAGTTTTACTTTCTTGTATGGAATAGACAGGTATAGTGACAAGAAGAATCCTTTTTAAGCAGTTTCTAAAAGTAAATAATTAGATTTTTATAGTTACAATTTCAGCCAATCAGAAACATCTTGTAGACAAAAGAATTGTCAATAAACATTCTGTATCAGAATTACTGTCTGGAAGATCGATTATTGAGGCCTTCTTTAATTTATGCTTCCTTTTAGCCTGTTAAGGTTTTATTTCATCATGTTATGGTGGAACTAAGTATGTTTAAAGGCAATTCCAAAAATCCACTGTACGTCATGAAACCTTTCTTCTGGTTTGGGCATCGAGGAGCTACATACAGCCTTTTGCCTGGCACCCGGCTGGCGTTCTAATACCACTGTTTTTAAGTACTGCCAATCTTGGCTTGATCAAACCTTTGAGGTAGAAACTAAAAGTCATAGGTAAATTTTTGACTAAATTAAAAATTACTATGTGCATTATCTAATTGTTAATACTATATACTTATTGAATATTTCTTTGCTCGGGCACAGAGATCAATTTTCATAGAACTATCCCACTGCCCTCTTGTGAAAGAAGGTTGAGTTATTTCACTTAGACTCCTCATGGAGAGAGGCAGGAGACCATAAGCAAAGAACAACCAGTGTGATGTTCAAGTGGTTCATTTAACACACATGAAAACAGAAAGAACCTTAAGTATTCATGGCAAAGAATGGAAAGCCTGTGTTATTAAATTTCCAAATGACACAAAAGTATACCTATTGATACAATTCATATAAAATTTGAGTAAATATCTATACTATATAATGTTTAAACCAAAATTATCATAGATATTTTCTCAAGAATTTCTCAACTCTTTGTGCTAAAGACACACAGAATCCCTCTATAACTTTCTGGAATGCCTTCTTGGTATTAGTTACACTCAGATTGCTGTATAATATCATGCTAGAACTTAATGATCTGTCACCAAAAACCCATTAACCAGCCTTCCCTGTATGCTTCCCACCTTGCTCTGACAGCCTCTGCTATATCATATACATATATGATATAACATTCTCATATGTGAGATGGGCATTTTTAGGCTGTAATTATGAGTGAATTCTGACAATATTTATTTTTCAGTGCTTGGCTTATTTCACTTGCCTCACTGCAATCTAACTCTGGTTGCTGCAAGCAGCAGGATCCCATTCTGTTATCTGATTGTCATTTAGGTCTATGATTAAATAGAGTCCCTGCTGTGCAGCCAGCCTACGTTCTTCATGCATTCATAGAGTCTTTTACTGACACATCAGTGGGTTTGACACTGGTATCTATGAATCATGGTAACCAGAGTTTCAATAAACATTGAAGTATAGATATCCACAATGTATTGATTACATTCCCACTGTATGCATATCCCCCCGGTAGGATTGTAAGGTCATGTGGTAGTATGACTTTTGCTCTTTATCAAATGTGAAAGTCTTTATTCTAGTATTAACTTGAGTATTTTTGTGCTTGCCATATTTTATACTATTTGTGACAACAAGACTGTGTCATGGCCAGAAGATAGCACTTTATAGTATTTCTGGGCATCCTCTGGCTTGTATAGTCTATTCACCCTACTTAAGGTGAGTGAAGCAGTTGTAACATTTAAGGCTAGGTAGTCCTAGTCTCAGTACTTTGAGGTGTTATGAGTCTCTGCATTGACCATGGCACTCTGATAAAATGTACTTTTAATTTTTGATGAAAGTCTATACTGTCCATAACCCCTAAATGGCTAGTTTGATTAAAATTCCTAAAATAGTGTATATGTCTTCTCTCTGTTCCACACTCTTGACAGAATTTAATATGTCAACACATTTCTACTAGAATAATGTAATATGTGATTGTTGTTTTGATGTGTTACCTGGTGATTAGCAATGTTGAATTTTATACCTATTAGCCACTTGTTTTCATTTAAGAAATATCTATTTAAGTTAAAATTTATTTCCATGTGTTATTTAATTCAGTACTTACCTTTTTACTAAAGAACGTGTAACACTTTGTTTTGATAAAGATATATTTCTTATGTTACTTAAAAACAAGGATAAATGTTTAAGAAGTGTTTCACTGGATTTAGTTCATATATATGTGTGTATATATATATATATATATACATATACACATACATATACATATATATGAATCATGTGGTTTCCTGTTAACGTGAGCATTTTTAAAAAGTTGTCTGTATGTTGAAAAGGTTTTTTTAGATGGGAGAAATCTACCAAATTCATGAGTTCAACTTTTTTATAAATGAGTTTATAAATAAAATGTGTTGATCTCTGTGATATTATATTTAGACTGATTGGGAATATTAATGAAGTTCCCATTCTAAAATTAATGCAATATAGCACAATTAACTACTTGCACATTTGCCATACAAATGATCCACTGTTGACTCTGAGTACAACAATGTCATTTTATTGCCTCAAGCTAAGCCTCGTTGTATTTGAGGGATTATAACTAAAGATGCCATTTTTTCCCTTTGAAACAGAGGAAAGATGGGACAGAATGGCCAAGACCCTGTGAAACAGCCAGGAATGGGAGCAGCAGACACGGAGGGTAAGTGGTGTTGGTATCATTGAATCATGCCAGAATCTGCATGCTACGCTGCAAACGCATCTAGTGGAAATGACAAGAACAGCGAATGGTAAATCATTCTCTAATGCGCAAGAATAACTTCATGTTTACGAACTACCTGTCCAGTTTCCTCAATTATGCTTAAATATTCAGTTCCTTGAGGTACAGAAGCTTTAAAGAGGATCGTGAGTTGGTAGGAAACAGACGCAAAAGAAAAGATTACGGGGTATGGTAGAGGCCGGGGGATTCGGCCTATGAAGGAGCAGCCCGATCGAATCCTTTCAAAGATCCAAAACCACATATTGCTTTAAAATGTCTAACAAATGGTGCTGGAAAATAATATTCACATGGAAAAGAATGGAACTAAATCTCTCCCTCATCTTGCACAAAAATGACTCAAGGTGCATCAAAGGCCTTGATGTGAGACTGGAAGCTCTGTAACTCAGAGGGGACATGAGGAGCAGAGTTAAGCTAAGGCCGAGGTAGAGCCATCCTGAGCGCACACACCCCATCTCCACTCTCGGCCAGATCCACTGTTCCTGTTTCCCTTCAGAAAGTGCAAGCCTCCCGGGGATATCAGCTGAACACCTCATAACAAACCCTCCTAACCTAAAAGTCGGGCCAAAGAGTCAGAGACGCACCTACTCCCTCAAGCAAGCATAAGTTTTCAAGTTTTACATTGTTTTAAAATTATTCCAAGGAAGCTTGAAGTCCAGAGGAGGTAATTTTAGATATATATCATGGATGTCTGTATGGATATATATGAATATGCACCATTCTATGTCCTGCCCCCTCCCCTTCCCCACACTTTCCCAATTTAACACTAATCACATTCCTTACTACAGTTTCCCTTCAGGTGTTTGTATGGTGTGTGTGTCCATCTGTCTAATGGTCTGTCTGTCTGTCTAAAAATCTGTAATTCACAAATGAGAGAAAATGTAATATTTAGGTGGCTGGTTTGTTTTATTTGATGGGACATTCTCCAATTACATATACTTCCCAACAAGGGACATGGTTTAATTCCTTTTGTGGCTGAATGCAATGCTATTATTTATGTACACCACATTTATTCATGTATTGATCTTCTGTTAGATGCTCAGGTTAACTCTTTAACTTAGTTATTTTGAGTAGTGTTTCTAGAAACACAGACCCTGTGATATGTTGACCTAGGCCTTTTTGAGTGTATATAGGTAGAATGCAGTAAAACTGGATTATGTGAAAGTTCTACTTTTAATTTTTCACAACCTTTACACTGGTTTGATAGTGCCTTGGCTAGTTTACATCCTCAACAGCAACATATAAGCATTTCCTATTGTCCTTTATCCAACACAGCATTCACGGTTGTTTGGTTTTATGATGGTGCTCATTCTGACTGTAGGTCATAGGAAACTTAATATTTTTTTTTTGCTGCATTTCTCTGATGGCTAAAAATGCTAAATATTTTTATACATTTATTGGTAATTGTACTTTATTATCTGATGAGTATCTGCTCCTTTTGATAGAGCATTTATTAATTTATTCAACTATTTGGTGATTAAGGTCTAACCATTTATAAATTGTCCCTCCCAACCATTTTTATTCTTCTACATATTTTATACCACTCAAAGTACATTTTTCATGTATTACCTCATTTAATTATTTAAATTACTTCTGAGCATATATTGGTATTATATTAAAAGATATCAAATCATAGCATACATGAGTCTATAAGTGAATTAACCCTGTAATGTGACTGCAATCATTCTGTGTTAAAAAAAAAAAAAAAAAAAAAAAAAAAAAGAGTGACTCAGACATGGTGTCAGGAGACCACAAACGGATATGAGTGCATTTAGACCTGTTGTGGGATATGTGAAGGGATTTCTCTGTACTCAGAAACACTCATTCTATAATTCTGGAGTAAATGATAGTTTCCTGGTGCTATTGAAAGATGTCATACCGGGCGTGGTGGCACACGCCTTTAATCCTAGCGCTCAGGAGGCAGAGGCAAGCGGATTTCTGAGTTCGAGGCCAGCCTGGTCTACAAAGTGAGTCAGGATAGCCAGGGTTATACAGAGAAACCCTGACTCAAAAAAAATAAAATAAAAAAAATAAAAAATAAAAAATAAAAACAAAACAGATGCCACGTTTCCGTGGTTTCTCAACAAGAATTTTTTGACTCATTTAAAATCTGTACATGTTCTACCTGCTGCCATGCTCCCCAAAGTCCCATCCCATTCCTGGTACACATACACACACACTCAGACAGGGAGGGAAAAGAGTGGGGGAGAGAAACAGGGAGAGAGAGAATGACTCTGCACAAACTTATCAAGTCTCTCATATGTATTATTCCTAAATCTGTTACCCTAATGACCTAGAACACAAGTTCACTGGAGAGCAGCTCAGTTAGGCATTTATGTCCCACCAGGAAAACAGAAGAAAACTATGTCCCTAGAGGAGACTAGGAATACAGCTATGTAATGCTCTGTTGGTGGTGTAAACCTGGGAGGCTGGGGCGTAAAAATGAAGCAGACTAAAGTCTTATGCAATAGCCAACTTTATTCAGAGAATTAGACGATGTATACTCTGAGGGTTAAGAAGAGTCACATGAATAAGATGTTCAATCATAAGGGTGAACCACATGTGGCATAAATATGCCATAAAGACCTACAAATAACAACATCTGAAGTAAACTCACTCCTCTCTGCTATGCCTGAAAGGGGCATGAGAACACATACCAAGAACAATTGTGTGTTTTGACAAAACTAGGTCACAAGACTCTTGTTTTCTTGGCATTTTCCCACAAGCGACCAGATTCCCACACACAGTGTTCTATATATACAGCTATATAAATAAATATAGGATTATTATATATGTGTGTGTACATAAATCAGTGACTTTTAATTTCCTCATGCTTCTAGAATTCAAGTATAAAAAGAAGCACTGTGCATGTATAATTTTAGCCACTTAATCTCACCTCTCTTAACCTTCATGCGTATACGTAAGCTGAATCTGTGTAAGTGTTAGCAGCTGCCAGTGAGACCCCGTTCATTCCACACTGCCTGCTTCCTTCTTTCCCCTCAGTCCCACACAAAACATGCTTGTTTTCCAAGAAGGAGCAAATCAGACATTGCTTCCTTGTTTTTTAAACCTGTGAGTCAATCTTCTGAGGCTTCAGTGGACTCACCAGTGAGTCTCAGGTTAGCTAAAGATCAGAACGGCGGGGTTGAGGTTGAGAACAGGGAAGATGTAACCCTCAATGGAAGTGACATAGAGTTATGTCCGTCCCCTTTGGGTCTAGCAGAACTTTAGACAAGTTGTTTTGGTCTTCGTTAACACTGACCTTCAAGATAATCAAATTTCTAATTTTCACAGATCTATAAAAGTAGGCCACAGAGATACATAAAAGATAGAGAATATGTGAAGAAATTCATAATACTAAATGTAGAAACAATCAAATTAAGAAGGTTATATAGAGTAGAGAGAAAATTATTATATTTCTCCTCACCAGCTAGGAAGAGGCATTAGTCTGACATGAGTGAGTGCACACAGACGTATAAAGTCTGGGTCTGAGGTGTGCATAGGACTCGTGTGTTGTTTGCACTGTGTGTAATACAGATAACGTCCTTTGCTCCTTCTGTTGTCAGGCAACATAAACAGCAAGTTCAATGGAAAAAGAAAAGCAAACAATAAAATCAACATAATTTGGTTTTAGACAAAGTTCATAGTTTCCTGGTGGTGTTTTTACACCCTTCAATTCTTTATTAGTTACCAGAAAATATACATTATGCATACACACACACACATGTTTTTTAAAAGGCAGATTATTGCAGTCTTTTACTTCATCTTGAATATTTATCATTTGTATGTAAAATGCAATTGTTTACAAAGAAAAAGATTTCTGTCCAGATGCTGATGTTAAAGACCTCAGTTATTGTTTTATATATAAAAGTACACCATGTGCTAATGCTACGAGGGGTACAGAGCTTTAGGGCAAGGCAATTATCTTACTACAAGTTTGAGTAAAAATAATATAAACCTGTGAATAGCACATGAATATTTTTCTTCTGGCATTTTAACATCTCTTTTATAGAGATATGTATTTTATGTACACTCCTAACAGTAGGTAGTATACACATCTATTCTAGGTGAAAAAATACATTTAACAAAATCCAAAATAAAAACCGTATAGGAAAGAAGTTACTCCCTTCAGTAAGCAGATAGAAATCTAGGAACAAGTATTTGAGTTCTCTATCACTTTTCAAGATAAACAAAAGACATTTTTAAAAATCAGGTTTTCCAAGTGTTTCTTCTCTTAAATAGGAAAGACAGATATGTGTATTGGAATACACAAAAGTTCAATGTGAAGTATTTATTCAATGTTTCCAAAGTCATTATTTTTTCTCTTATTGAAAATAGGTTTATTTTCATAACATATATTCTGATCATGGCTTCCCTTCCACAACTCCTCCCAGCTCCTCCTACTTCCCCTTGGATGCTCAGCCACACTCTTGCCTTGTCTCATTAGAAATCAAACACCCATCGAAGGAATAAAATAAGATAAAACAAAAAACAAGTCATAATAAAGCAAAACAAACAAACAGAAGAAACTGAATCAAATAAAGAGAACAAGAAACACATATAGATGCACACACACATTTGCACACACAGTAATCCCATAAAAACAAAAAACTGGAAGCCATAATAAATGTTCAAAGACCTGCAAGGTCTAAAACAAAAACAAACAAAACATTATGAAAATAAGAACCTACAAAGACGCCGTTGAGTCTCTTTTATATTGGCCATCTACTGCTAAGCATGAGGTCTACCTTCAAGGATGGTTTCTTTCTCACAATTAGATTATTTTTAAAGTAACTCTCAAGGAGAAAAAAAATGAAAACCATTTGAAGACTCTTAATCAGAGCATAACAATACTTGATTGAAAAATAGCCAATAATTTACTCCAAAGATTGTGTGGTTTCTTCCTTATTGTACCAGTATCCATACTATCATTTTATATTTCCAAACTGGCTATTGTTAAATATGAGCACACATATTATGCATAAGACACTGCTAAATAGTTGGAGACTACCGTGATCAAGTCACCCTGGGTACCGATCTGAATGACTGCCTGGTCTGTGTAGCTCATGTCATCCAGGAAGAATTCAGGTGTGCACACCTGTGCTGTGTATATTGTTGATACCTCTCAGTCAGGGTTTCTATTCCTGCACAAACATCATGACCAAGAAGCAAGTTGGGGAGGAAAGGGTTTATTCAGCTTAGACTTCCATACTGCTGTTCATCACCAAGGAAGTCAGGACTGGAACTCAAGCAGGTCAGGAAGCAGGAGCTGATGCAGAGGCCATGGAGGGATGTTACTTACTGGCTTGCCTCCACTAGCTTGCTCAGCTTGCTATCTTATAGAACCCAAGACTACCAGCTCAGGGATGGTCCCACCCACAAGGGGCCCTCCCCACTTGATCACTAATTGAGAAAATGCCCCACAGTTGGATCTCATGGAGGCGCTTCCCCAGCTAAAGCTCCTTTCTCAGTGATAACTCCAGTCTGGGTCAAGTTGACACATAAAGCCAGCCAGTACAATACCTATCTATGCCATACCTGTGTTTAAATGTTTTAAGACTTTCTCTGAGAAAGTGTTTTCTGTGATACATAGAAGAACTATTATGAAAATGCACACCAAAATACATGCTTTGGAGACAGTACCTTTAAGAAGCATTGTTGCAGCTGTAGATGTAAATATGGGGGCATGGTTTTTGACATAGAGGTGTGCAGTGGCTGCCTTGAAAAGTGCATGAGGCCTATACAAGTGCTCATCGGAGGAGCAAATTTTAAACTGAAGAACTATCTGAGGCAAAAGAGGTAGAAAGTGTGCTTGTTAGTTAAAATGTCACTTTGGCAGAATCTAGACTCACCTGGGAAGATCTTCCCTCTGGACAAGTTTGTGGGGATTATAGCGATTATGTTCAGCACTAGACAATGGCCTGTCCTAACTGTGAGTGGAGCCACTCCCTGGGCAAGAGACCTGGAACTGTAGAAAGTGGAGCAAACAAGATGATCACTATTGTGAGAGCATCCCTTGCCCTCTTCTAGCTGAAAACAGGACCTGGTGCTTCAAGCTCTTGCTACCTTGCTTGCCTTCTATGCTAACTTATACTGTGACCTAACATAAACTCTCTTACATTTCTAAAAAATTATTTTACGTGGTTTGCCTGTATGCATGCCTTGATGCCCAAAGAGTCCAGAAGAGGACATCAGATCCCTTGGAACTAGAGTTACAAACAGTTGAGAACTGCCCAGTGAGTGCGGGAAACAGAGTAAGCATATTCTAGAACAACAGCCAGTGCTCTTAGTCATTGAGCTATCACTCCAGCTGCAACCCTCGCTTTCTTCAGTAGCTCTGGTCAGAGAGCTCTTTATCACGGACTGAAGCTGGAGCAAAGGGTACAAGGGGAGAGCAGGGCGAGTGGAAATGTATAGAAAGCAAAGTTTTGTATATGAGTGCAATATTCTCTGAACACTGAGATTGGTCACAATGAAACTGATTAAGTACTAACAGACTTTGAAAGTATCAACATTTACAAGGGTGCATACTGCTCTACACATGAATATAGTCCTCTCAATTAAAGTCTTTTAGAAAGTTGTGGTGGTTGAAGAATATATGGGCGATCCAAGCAGGAAAAAGACCATATATACAGGAATGTAGTGGAACTAGAAGATTCAGGTCTGAGTTTGAATAAAGAACTCAGAATGGTGATGTAATATTTGTAACTAACAGAAAGAAATGGCACAGTAAGGACTGTTATTACTTTTAAGTCCTATCTACCAGATACAAGAAACATCTCAGTGATACCATGTAGGCTGTGAATTCTTGTAAGTCACATAAAATGAAACAGGTCAGAAGATTCTACTGCTTTAATAGCCAGGTGAAGATGCAAACTCCAATATGTCTGATTCTGCATCCCAGATGTATCATCATGCGCCACTCTATCATCGGATATCAGCGTGTGTTTAAGGTCATTGAGGATCACTAATAATCATGGAAAGCACAGAGCGTGCCACTGCAGCCCATGTGTAGCTGGAGACGCAGCGTGCAAGCAAAAGGCTTAGTTCAATTTGAAGCTGTGTCATTCCTTCATAAATCTCAACGAAAAATAAGGCTAAATTCATTTATAACTTACATATTGCCTTATTTTAAGTCTTTGTGTATTCCTTATCTACATAGAAAAGTTTAAATACATAATTATTTATATCATATTCCAGTTCTTTTGTGATATAAAAGACACTATTTCATTATTGAAATAAATCTATCAGTATTTTCTGTGTGAAAGGCAATAATCAGTCAAGTTTCCTGTAAGCACTGAATAACCACTCATTTTCTCACCACTCTGAAATAACACATCAGTCAGAGTGAAAAGTCTAAAGCAGGTTTGTGTCATGTGTTATTTTAGTGACTTTACTATCTGTATTTGTCAATGACATTTTCACTATGTTATTTAAATTTCATTAGAGAGAGAGGGGGAGAGAGAGACAGAGAGAGAGAGATTGCCTTCAAACACACATTGACCCCCATGTACAATGATAAGGCACCAAAAGAAAATGAGGGTGAAGAACATAAATGATGAGATAAGAAGAATCTTAAGACTACAGCATGCATTACCCAATAAAAAGTCAAAAACTCCCCCAACAAAATCTGGATCAAAATAAGGAGACTGTCTCTAACTACTAAAAAGTTTTAAAATTGAAATACTTTTTGTGGTCTAAGAGACATTTTTTTTTCAATCAGTAAGAAAATATCAGGAATAGGGCTGAAACCCCATCCATCCATAAGAGCTCCAAAGGTTTAGTTGAAGTGGAGTAAGTTAGCAGAAAAGCGAATTTGTGCACATGTGCACATAGCAGCCAAGTTGTAGCAGAGTGTCCACTCAGCTGTGGCTCTGCTTTGCTCAGTTCATGGGAACCATAACTGCAGGGCACCTGCCAGAGTGAAGCCCAAAACCAGAGTGAACAATATTCTGTGTGTACAACTGTCCCTTCGCTGAATTTAGGCACTCTCAAACGAACAACCACACAATAAAATAAGGTTAAGGTTAAGGTTAAGGTTAAGGTTAAGGTTAAGGTTAAGGTTAAGGTTAAGGTTCAGGTTCAGGTTCAGGTTCAGGTTCAGGTTCAGGCTCAGGTTCAGGTTCAGGTTCAGGTTAAGGTTGAGGAAATAATGTGCCTGGCCAAAAAACAAATAGAATTACTATTGGTGGAAATGCTGGAATAACTAAAGAGAATTACACAAACATCAGGGAAATTAAAAACAACTGAATTGGGGGAAGAATCATAAAGTCCCACACCTACTGTGTACTTATATGTAATTGAAAGCTACTAGGAGAGAGACAGAATTAATTATATTTTTATTTTATCTTATTTCCTTTTTGCTATTGGTGTTGTTTGTTGATGTGTTTGTCGTTGTCTGATTTTGTTTGTTCCAGACAGGGTTTCTCTGTATAGCCCTGTCTGACCTGACCTGGAACTTGCTATGTAGAGCAGACTGACCTAGAACTCAGAGATCTGCCTGCCTCTGTCTCCTGAGTGCCAAGAGTAGAGGTGTGCACTATCACACCTGTCTTGGGAGTTTGTTTTCTGTAAGTGTGTGGCCCTGGTAGGTGGAACTCACTCCAATGGATGACCAAATCCCCAAGAGTGTAGCCTGCACTAACTGAAATAGACAGGATATTTTTAAACATGGGAACACAAAGTGTGAATAGAGATTAAGTTGAGGATATATATAGAAGGGAGTTGAAGAAGGAATGAATATGATGAGAATAAAATATACTCAAAAACTCTATTAAAGGGCTGGAGAGATGGTTCAGTAGGTAAGAGCACTGACTGCTCTACCAAAGGTCCTGAGTTCAAATCCCAGCAACCACATGGTGGCTCACAACCACCTGTAATAAGATCTGACCACCTCTTCTGGTGCATCTGAAATAAGCTACAGTGTACTTATGTATAATAATAAATAAATCTTTAGGCTGGAGCAAGCAGGGACTGAGTGAACAGAGGTCCTAAAAGTTCAATTCTCAGCAACCCCATGAAGGCTCACAACCATCTGTACAGCTACAGTGTACACACATACATAAAAATAAATAAATAAATCTTTTAAAAAACTGTATTAAAAAGGCAACAATTTAAAAAGTAATTAATAATTTGGGTGAAAAAAACATAAATTTAGTAAAAATTTCATTTAATTTTCTCATTGTCTTAGCAATGGGAAAAATATTCAAGTTATTGCAAATGCTAAATTAATTAGGATTATGATGTAATAATATGAGAAGAATAAAGAAAGTCGGGAACAAGACTTTGTTCATCTACTGAGATAAATTTTCTTTTAACAATTTATACATTATAAGGTAAATTTGCATATACATTATACAAAATTTTACTGAGAAATGTGAAGGTTGAAAAAACTAAACCATGTTGATAGAAGAGTATTCAAGACATTTTTATTAACATATTTTTCTTTGCAATTTTACTAAGCATTTGGCAAAATGAACTATTGAGATATGAACTTAGATCTTTTTAAATAAGTCATGCATATTAAGTGACATGTGAGGAGAATAAAGGATCAATATTATGAACAGGAAAATGACTGTTATATTAATGCAGTAAATAAATAACTTCTCAATTTTATCCTGAATCATTTGGCTATCCAAATATTTTAAATTTTTTAATGGTAGTTTTTGTAACAAAGTACTGTCTTTTGCTTTGGATTTTTTGTTTGGTGGTGGTAGTGGTGGTGGTGGTGGTGGTCTTTGTTTTGTTTTGAAATAGGGTCTTACTGTATAGTGTAGGCTAGCCTAAAACTTGCTTGGAAGACTAGGCTGGCCTTGAACTTATACATTTCAACTCATCTGCTCTGCCTCCAGTCCTGGAATTAAAGACATACCTTCATGGGCTCACTTAAGACCTCTGACCACCATTATGGTATAGAGGATTTTCACTTATAAGAAACCTGACTCCAGGTGGTGACAGACAATGGTAAAACCTCTGAAAATGGAGAACACATGTGGCGCAAATTATCAGCTTACTTGTATATTTACTGACATTCCACTCCAAAGTGAAGGGTATTTATAAATTTTGAGCATAAAAAAGTCAGATTTTTAGATGCTAAAGTTCATTAATGTAAATTTGCTCTCTGGCTGTTTACATTACTATTTCCTGTCATTAAAATATATTTTTACTTTTCTTGCCCAGCAATTTTGGGAGAATTACAGTTTTCTATAAAGGAAAATGTTTTATCTATGAAAAAAAAACTTAATCAACCTGTTATCATATCCCCCCCTAAAAGCAGATTTTCAGACAATCTTGTCACATAAATATCAAAAAATAAAAAATGTCCTCTGAAGAAAGCACACTGCTTGTGTGTTAAGTGATCATTATTCTCCAAAGCACTGATTAAGTCGTTGCATTTTGAATTCCACTGTACTCAGCAGATGCAGATTTGCTCTGCTACCCTCCAAAGCAGACGCTTACGTATCCAGGAAAGAGCTTACCAGTGTGACTTCTGGAATTTGCCTTGTGCTCTGAAGTCCTGACAACAACACCCTCTGATGTTATAGAACACTGCTATGGCAGGGTTCTGCCTTCCAAGCTTCATCAGGGCAGTGCTGCAGTTGAAATGTGTTCATTTTACTCCATGATTCGTTATTTTAAAAAGTTATGTACACCTTAGTAACAACAACAAGAATAACATAGATGCCACTTATCTGCCAACTATTCTGCAAGGGTCTTTTTAAAAAAAAAAATAGTGACCCTCCCCCATATCATAGTATCTTATTCCTAGTACCCAGCAAGGTACTAACACAAAATACTCACTGGAACAATATTTTCGATTAAAGTTAAATGTATAACTCATAACTGAGATAAACTAAAGGCAGAGCAAGCATAGTGACTCTTGTGAACCAGACATGAATATTCACACCTAAATGCTGAGAATTTTAAAGCAAGATGCCTTAACACCTATGACAGCAAAGATCTTGAGAACCAAAGTTTCTCATATTTGCTAATGCATGGCTTCTAAGGGGGTCACACATAAGACTTGAAGTTATAGTTACATAATTGACATTAGTAAGTTTTAAATCTTCACTTTTGTGGTCTGTACTTTTCTTTCATGAGCACAGCAGGGGGTGGCCAATGCTGAGTTTCTTCCACAGACTTGTAAATAATTAGGATATAGTCTCATATAGGTCAATGAACATTTGAGTATCAAGGTACTCTGCATTTGAGCTTAGATTGTGAAAGTTTTCCTGGAAGAAGAAGAATTTCCTTTTTCAGATAGCTTTGGGAATAAAAACATTTGTATATATCTGGAATAATTCTAGCTGGAGATTAAATAAGGAGAAACTTCATGGTCAAAGATTAAGCAACATGAGAGAGCACAAGACATAGTTGAGCCCCCTCCCTCCTACCACCTCTGCTTCATTTTTTTTGTAGTTTTGTACTAGAGAAAGTAGTGAGATGCAGGGCTTAAAATGGAGGTACAGTTCAGATAATTTATAAAATAGGAGTTGTCATTGCCAAGGACCAGGAGGCCCTGAGAGGAGGGGTGTTTGAGAGCAGAAACAGTTAGAGAAAAGAAACAGCTTTCTCTTGCTACTCTAAAACCTCTTTGGATAGCACATCTCTTGCAGATCAAATATCCAGTCTTTTATTTACTATCAACTCAGTCATTACTCCAGGTTCCTTTTTGATCCTATGAATCAGCATCCCTAGACCCCAGACCCTTGATTCTTAGAAAGAGAAGCAAGCCCTTTTATTTATTTATTATTTATTTTTTACATTGCAAATGAATTCAGAGATCTGTCTGCCTTCATTAAACTCAGACAATAAGTTAGCTGCTTGGGACCCAGCCTTGAAATTACCATTCTCCCAGTGGTTAGACCTGGACCTAAACTCCCTCTGTCCCAGGATGACCTTGAACTCAGGAACCTACCTGCCTTTGTAAGCACAAACAAAAAAACTTAACTGGGTGGGATCATGCCCTGCAATCACCACTCCCTAGATCTACAGAGTACAGCTGAGGGGCCAACCAGAGCAAGTTGAGTTGACTGGAGCGAACCGAGATCCTAAATACAATTCCCAACAACCACATGAAGGTGCACAACCATCTGTATAGCTACAGTGTACTCACATACATTAAATAAATAAATAAATAAATAAATAAATAAATAAATAAATAAATAAATCTTAAAAAAGAAATAGGCTGTGAATTAAAAGCCATTTGGCACATATTTGACAATACATTTTAAACATGAATTAAAAGAGTAAAATGGATTTTAAACCAAATGTATATTTTAGATTTCACTTTCTTTACTTTGTCAGCTTATATAGTGACATTGATCTGTTGTTCTACATATAGGAAGTCTGATGAATACAGTCTCCCATATACTGGGGTAGGGTGTGGGGGTGACTGGTATTGGGAATCCCCTCCAGGAGGGAAAGTAGTCTCTGACAAACAAGTTTGGATGAATTTTTATCTAAGGTGCTATCTATACAAAGAGAACAAATATTCACAATTCTACCAAAATGTGTTTAGACCAACTTGAATCGAAATTAACAAGTCTATATTTGGGGAAGACTTACACATATATATCAACAGATACACTTTACAAAAATGTTGGGAGAACTTTAGAGGATTTCTTTGAATTGGAAGAAATGGAATTTATCAAAACCATCTTCTATAAAAGTTAACTGGTAATATTATTTTTCATTTTTAAATTTTTCTTTCATTGATTAATGTTGTATTAATCCAGACAATCAACCCTATTGGAAGTTGAGCAGTTTCAATCTACTGTGAGAGTTTTAGTGTCCTAAAGTGACTGTGTTTCCTTTGTTTCATGTCTATGCTGATTGGGGCAGGACATACTTACTTTGGCTTCTAAGGGTTTTAATCAGTGGGTAGGTAGATCACATTTATTTCAGTTGTCTTAGTTAGGGTTTTACTGCTGTGAAGAGACAACGTGACCAAGGCAAGTCTTATAAAAGACAACATTTAATTGGGGCTGGCTTACAGGTTCAGAGGTTCAGTCCAGTATCATCAAGATGGAAACATGATAGCATCTAGGCAGGCATGGTACAGGAGAAGGTGAGAGTTCTACATCTTCATCTGAAGGCTGCTAGCAGAATACTGACTTCCAGGCAGCTAGGATTATGGTATTGAAGCCCAGGTTCACAGAGACACACCTACTTCAACAGGGCCACACCTTCTAATAATGCCACTCCCTGGGCTGAACATATACAAACCTTAACAGTTGCTACCACAATTGAAAGAACAGGAGCAATTTTGCCATAATGTACTTTGTGGCAAACGTCTTCTCTCAATTGTTTTACTTCCAATTGCCTGGTAGATCGAGTTAATTTCCTTTTAATTAGTAATTAACTGACTGAGCCAAAAGTTTATATCCATTTGCTCAATTTAGTTGATTTTAAATGGGTGTGATATTTCTCAGCTAATTTTCAGTTTATTTCTTATAGTTATCTGTGATGTTATCTAGGTAAAGTGGATGTGAGCTTTTGGCTTAAGGGTATTTTGGAGCTCTGAATATGATCTATTTTCAGAATATATTTTCCCTGTGACTTTGGGAGCATGGGTTAGCAGTTTCTGAGTGATATTTTTATATTTTGTATCTATGATTTTATTATCTGTACTAAAGTATTTACATATGTTTCAAGAAAACATTTGTGAAAATAATTGTGTTTAAGATTAAAATCATTGAGTAACATACAGTGAATTACTTAAAATCTGGTTTTAAAAGGTATGTATGAATTAATGTGGCTGAGGTGTCTATTTAACATAAGGAAGTGAACCTGGCCTCCAGGTTCTCCCAGCATTCCTCAGTCCCTACCTAAACTTTCCAGACCAGGGGCTGGGCTTCATCTCCCTCTCTGGCTCTTCACTATATAACCCAGACATTTTCCTTCGCTTTCATCTTTTGTGCTCTCTCTCTCTCTCTCTCTCTCTCTCTCTCTCTCTCTCTCTCTGTGTGTGTGTGTGTGTGTGTGTGTGTGTGTGTGTGTGTCTGTCTCTGTCTCTGTCTCTCTGTCTCTGTCTCTCTGTCTCTGTCTCTCTGTCTCTGTCTCTCTGTCTCTCTCTCTCTCTCTCTCTGCATAGTAACTTCTGTGGCCTCAGTTCCTTGGGAGTATTTAAGCCTCCCTCAGAGCTGCACCCAGTAAACCTGCCTTTACATATTTTCCTTTGGCAGAGAATACCTACCATTGACTAGTGAGTGATTAATTTCTCTCCTAGTAAGAATATTATCTAGATTTCAATTTAAGTTGAACAATGACATAATGTCACTGAGGCATTATAGCAGAAATACACAATATTGTTCCATGGAGTAGAGCAATTGCTTAATTTATTAAGAACAATAGTATCATATTCTGTAGCTGGATATGGTGTCACATACCTGTAATCTCAGGACTTGAAAGGGAGAGGCAGAGGGACCAAGAATTCAAGACCAAGGGGCAGGAAAGATGGCTTACAATTTAAGAGTTTAAAGTTCCTATTGAGTTTGTGATCAGGCTGGCCTACTGTATATTGAATCTCAAAACAACCAAACAAACACATATTTATATTTGCTCATGTAAAAACAATTTTTAAGATGTGAAATATGCAAACATTGTGTAGAAATTTATATATATATATACATATATATATATATATATATATATATATATCTTGCAGTTTATGGCTAGTTTTACTAAAAAATAGAGGTGAGGACTCACTCTTAATCTATACACTCTTAGTATCACATTTTAAGCCAGAAGATGTGCCAGTGGTACCTCATTTTGCCAAACAACCAGAAGGCTCTGGATTTGAACCTCACTGTCACTGAAAAGAAAAGTCACATATTGTCCCTATAGTATGAAGGGTCTACTACTTAAGAATTTAGTCTTTCCCTCTCTTTCCTATTCCAAGTGTCACCCAAGTTTAGGTTTTCAGGTCTCACCCAAATCATTACTAGTCTGCTGATTGTTCATTTTGTTTCCATCTGAGGTATTTGAAGGGTAGTACTATGAAAACCCAGTCAATTGCCATCTCTTCACTTGAGAGGTAGAAGCAGGAGGATCATAAGTTTAACGTCACATTTCCTTAAATCGTGATTCTGAGGTCAAACTAGGCTACTTGAGACCAGTTTTAAAAATATTCTATTATATCACCGCTTCTCTTTTCAAAAATACTGCTTATTTATTGGTGTTTTGATGATTTAAAAATAACAGATCCAAGGATGGAGAGATGGCTCAGTGGTTAAGAGCACTGGTTGCTCTTCTAGAGATCATGTGTTCAATTCCCAGCAACCACATGGTAGCTCACAACCATCTGTGACATGATTTGATGCCCTCTTCTGATATGTGAGTGGCAGCACACATAAAGTAAGTAAATAAATCTTTAAAAAAAAAAAAAACAATAGCATATCCTTGGTGCTGCTCAAGTGTTTTCTTGACTTGAAAATACCTGATAGAGATAATATGAAAATAAGAAAGCCATGTTTGGACTCCTGGTGTCAGAAGTTTCAGTCCACTGTGAGCTAAAGCCGATGTTTTTGGGTGCAGTAAAACATCTGAATTTGTTTGAGGAACTCATTGTGCTTAAGCACACACACATAGGAAATAATAGAAAGCAGCTAATAGCCAAGCCAAGCGGAAACTGAGAAAAGGAATCTTCCTTGCTCCCTCCTGTTGTTACTGGTATTCTCTACCCTCTTTCTTCCGCACAGCCTGTGAGGCAGAGAAATCTGTAACTCATGCTAGCAAATGAAGCACGGGAGTGTGTGGCATCTGGCCTTAACATCCAGGTATGATATTTGTAGAGGTCTCTTTTCCTTCAGGCTGTGACATTAGCAAAGGAAAAGGTAATGAGATTTGTGACTGTGAAGAGTGAGAACTCTTCTGAGTCATAATGGAATGGCCTTTTGATGAAGCAAGAGGAGCAATGAATGCCACAGTGTACATGCTCAGGAAGATATTGGGAAATACAGATGTACTGAAGGAGACACCATGATTCAAAAAGACTGTCTCAGATGAAATTGAGAGAACATCCTCTGGAAAGAGAAAATCCTGAGTCATCCAGCTTACATATTCAAAAAGCTAGTTCAAAGAATATAATGGCAGAAAAAAAAAAAAAAGACTGATCAAAGGAGCTATACAGGACACGCACGCACACACACACACACACACACACACACACACACCATGATGAAATGAAAAGAAGAGCTGTTTTCAGTGTCCAGCATGGGGGAGGGGCCCCAGACAAGAGCTGGAGCCCTTCTAGAAAGGCACAGCTGCTGGAAACTACACCTCCTAACAGACAGGATTTGGTGAGTCAGCCCTCCTGTTGGTCCCAATCATGAATGCCCCCATAAGAAGCTTATAGCAGCTTTCTTGGTACTCATGGCTTAAAACTGCGTAGTTGGAAGCCAGCATGGTGGCATACCTGCAAATCTCAACACAGGGAAGTCTGAGGTAGGATGGTTATTAGTTTGAGGCTACTTGGGTTACATATGAAAAGAAAGAAAGGGAGGGGAAGTGGAAGCAGGAGAAAGAAAGGAAGGGAAGATGGGGAGACAACCAAGTGGGAGGCAAAGG
Source organism: Mus musculus (assembly GCF_000001635.26). Lineage (NCBI taxonomy): Eukaryota > Metazoa > Chordata > Mammalia > Rodentia > Muridae > Mus > Mus musculus. Next base: position 14,833,979 of record NC_000071.6, read on the forward strand.
AAAGGGAGACAAAAAAAAGAGAGAGAAACCTGGGCTTTGCTCTTTTCTCTAAAATAGCAGTTAAGGAGAAGATGAAAATGATAGTTGGAAAGAATAGGAAAGACAGTACCTTCTAGAACAGCACCAGAAAATAGCCATGTATGTTGCTTCAAACAGAAACTGGAAAACAATCCAGTTCAAACAGCAAAGATCAGACTTATGTTTTAAAAGTGGCACCATTAATCCTATGATCAGAGAGAGAGCGAGAGACATTATGTAAATAGCCCCCTGAGCTTGTGCATTTGGCTCCAAAAGCTGCCCCACAGATTCACTAAGGGATTAACTGGCTGCCAAATCACCACATATTTCTGGGAGGAGCTGACATTCTGCAGTCTCTGGCAGCTTTACTCTTAGGGACAAAGCATGCTCCTCACAGGAGTTTTTATTCTGCTGAATCAGTATTGTCTGGTCTAATTCTCCAAATTTAGCACATAATCCTCTGCATTACAAGCATATTAATTTGACCCACCATTTCCAGGGCAAGTAGCTGCCTGCTTTTCAATGGCAGGTCATCCTGCTGAGTGAGACGGCATCCATGGACAGCCTAGGCCAGCAAGCTGGCTTGACCTACTTATTGGTCTTTTCTCTTCCCTGGAAAAGGATTTCTAGTAACATGCTTATTATAAAAGCTTCCTTTTTCGCATTTTATTTTATTATACATTTTTTGTTTAAATGTAGTTACATCACTTTCCCCTTTTCTTTCCTTACTTCAGACCCTTCCCAGACACTGAGCCTATCTTTGTTGTTTGTGGGTATAGAGTTTCAGGGCTGACCACTCTAGGGCGTTAATCCCTAGGATATGGTACCTCTTCCTTCTCTCACTGGCCATCAGCTACCTACAGTTCTTCAGCAGTGTAATCCTATGAGATTTGCCCTTCCATATTAGCATGCCTATTGATACTGTTATTGTTAAGATCTGTGAGAGATTGTTATTGTTTGACAGACAGATTTTTCCTAGAAGATGTCTACTTACCCCAGATAGTGAGGTAGCAACATGGTGAGCCAGTGATTTTACTGGGGATACTTACAGAAATATGGGTGAGGGGGCTACTGCAGTAGGAACAGAAAGGCTCAAAGACAATGACATCATCAATGCTCACCCCAGCATGTGTGATAGCTCACAAAAGCTGGAGCAGACTGTACATACTACAGGTAGCTCAAAGCTTTTAGAGTTCTTTCTAAGTAACTAGAATGTCTCAGCCTCTTCCAGGCAGCTCATCTGGTCTTTGTTCTGTAGCCCATGAACATAGAACTGCATATTCTACAAAGTTCTCTGCTTCTTCCAAGCTGCTTGTCTGGTCTCTGGTTTTTCCTGGGTTTGACTGAGACTCTTCTTTGGAGTTTGGCTTGCCTGAGAGTGATTCTCAACTTTCCCTCCAAGATGGAAAGCGACTTAACCTTGGAGAAAACGGCTGGAATGCAACAGTTTCACAGAGACTTCCTACTCACTGGCTTTTAGAATCTTCCCACCCCCTTTTCTGTGATATCACTTGAACCATAGACGCATGAACTATGAAAGAAATGTATCCACTGGGACAGGGATATCTATGGGCCCCCAATGACCTGTTGTTATTGTGTCTAGTTGTTAATTTCCCGTGATAGCTAATACTTCTCTTTATTGAGGTGTATTAGCTATGCTTACCTATAGGTAAGATTGAGAATAATAAAGTGGGAGTAATAAATTATCTGGTAAAATTCATGTACTCAATACTCTTGGGATATTAGAGTCAGTCTGTCTCATCACAACCACTGTAAAAGAGCCTTCTCATGCCTGCTACTAAAGTTTTTGTTAGTCTATGGTTCTTGTGGGTAACTGTTATTAGACACGTTCTCACGACCGGCCAGGAAAGACGCAACAAACCAGAATCTTCTGCGGCAAAGCTTTATTGCTTACATCTTCAGGAGCCAGAGTGCAAGAGAGCAAGCAAGCAAATGGCGAAACCCCATCCCTTTTTAAGGAGAATTATCCTCCACCTAGGATGTATTACTCCCTGATTGGCTGCAGCCCATCGGCCCAGTTGTCATCACGGGAAAGGCAGAACACATGGTGGGAAAACTGCCCCTGCATGTGTGCAGACTATGTTTACCACTTAGAACACAGCTGTCAGTGCCATCTTATAATGGCAAATGTGAGGGCGGCTCCTCACAGATCCCCCTTTTCTTTTAATAAGAGCAATAGGCCACCCATATTAATGAGAGTGGAGATAGAGGTCAAATCCCCAGTGTGCAGGTAAAGGAGCCGTATACATAACCTCCTCCCAGGCTCATCACCCAGAGGGGTCCTGGTCTGGTCCCGTGTTGTTTTTCCTGGGGGAAGGACACTTGAACACTCAACCTTCTTGAAAGATGACATGTCTCCCTAGAATAGGCTCATATGTGCCGCAGAGCCTTTCTACTGCAGTGCTTAGCCTTGCAACTCTCTCGGGCTGCTGAAGCACACTCACTCTATCCCGTGCAATGAGACTAGCCTCATGGGAATATAAGAGCTGAGTGGCCAGCGACCTATTGCCTAAGCATAGATAACCATATATCAGGGGGAGCACCATGTTCTAGAGCTGCAAGCGCCTGGGCAATAACCACCTTGTCTCTCCTAGTTTGGGCCTTAAGCTTACAGACCAACCAAAGAAGCAACACTAATCCACAGCAAAGTGTATCTCCACATAATCCCACCCCCATCCATTCTTTAAAGAAGGAAAATGCTGAGGAGATCCAATTGGGTAATCCTTTGATCAGGGACAGGTCCAAGCGCTTGGAGTTGACCTGAATGATGGCAAGTCTCAATTCCCGAAGGGTCTGTTCAAATTCAGCCATCCAATTCTGTAACATATACTGAAAAAGACTTTTTGACAAATTAGCTGCCCTAGTAAATTTCTCATACTGAATGGAAGTAACGCATAATGAGGGGTCCCCCAAGCTCCCGACAAACCCTGAGCCAGTCTTGTAAGCCTTTGTTCTTTCTTGGGGCTATGGCCGCTCTGCATTCCTGCGTGGCTTGCTCATAAATAAGCTATTCTACCAGGGGTACGGCTTGCTCCAAATCTGCAAAAATACGCTCTGCTGCCTCTGTCATTCTGGCCACAAAATCTGAGAATGACTCCTGAGGTCCCTGGACGATCTTTGTTAGTCCAGTGGCTTCACCTGCTCCGGAGAGCGCCTTCCAGGCCCTAATAGCCTTTTCATCTGATTCAGAACTACTAACAACTGGCTCCTTGAGCTCATCTAGTGATGAGTATAGGCTCCTTCTCTTAGAAGCCTCCGCTGATTGATCTTTTTTCTTTTCCTTCCTTCTAATCTCTCCCCAGGTATTCTTACCTGACCTAAACTTTTCCTCAGGTTTAAGACCCTTGGAAAGGCCTGTATACTTAGTTTGTGTACCATATTTTCTCTTTGCTCCTACTCTCTCTCCCCGCTTTACTTCTGATAGATTGACTTTAATTTCGTCTAGAATTCGCCCTGCCTTAATCACTTGATAACATGTGAAAAGGAACAAAAGGGCTTCTAACACTAGAGAAAGTTTAAGGCCAAACATACCTTGTAAAGCTATTTTCCACTTTACTTCTGATAGACTGTCTTGAATTTCCTTAGAAAGTTCAAGGCCAGGCATACCTTGTAAAGCTATTCCCCACTTTACTTCTGATAGACTGTCTTGACTTTCCTTAGAAAGTTCAAGGCCAGGCGTACCTTGTAAAGCTATACTTACTGGTATCCACCGTTCCCCAGCTGAAAAGTTCTGAATTCATGCAGTTGAATCCTTCTCAACAGTCTGTGTTGCGGGAACACTTTATTACCATCATTCCCCAGCTGAAGAGTTCTGAATTCACGCAGTTGAATCCTTCTCAACAGTCTGTTTTACGGGAACACTTCATTACCATAACCCGCAGTTCTGGTTCCGGAATGAGGGATCTTCCTTGCGCCGGTGAAACTCCCGTCCCGAGTTTTTCTTCCCGGGTTTTCTCGTCCCAGGTTCTTTCTTCCCGGGTTTTTTCTCGTCCCGGAATTTCTCGTCCCGTCCCGGGTTTCGGCACCAATTGTTATTAGACACGTTCTCACGACCGGCCAGGAAAGACGCAACAAACCAGAATCTTCTGCGGCAAAGCTTTATTGCTTACATCTTCAGGAGCCAGAGTGCAAGAGAGCAAGCAAGCAAATGGCGAAACCCCATCCCTTTTTAAGGAGAATTATCCTCCACCTAGGATGTATTACTCCCTGATTGGCTGCAGCCCATCGGCCCAGTTGTCATCACGGGAAAGGCAGAACACATGGTGGGAAAACTGCCCCTGCATGTGTGCAGACTATGTTTACCACTTAGAACACAGCTGTCAGTGCCATCTTATAATGGCAAATGTGAGGGCGGCTCCTCACAGGTAACACTGTAAACTCTAGTGAAGTGACTTTTTAAAGATGAATGTGTGTGTGTGTGTAGATAAATAGATGTATATTCATAAGTATATAAATTGTGTGTAATTTTATAGAAATATAAAATAATAAGATTAATTGGAACTTTTTCAAACAACCTTAGTATTATTCTTCCTTCCCCTCTCCTTATGTGTTGACCTTCCTTCCCTGTTGTTTGAACCCTCCTCCTCTTCATTCTTCCATATTTGGGTTCATGTCAGAACTGTATCCTGTTATTTTCTCTCAGCTCTCCCACTCACCAGCTTTCTGTCATGCCCAGGCATTGTTTTCTTCAGGCTTTGGGGAATTATTTGAATTTTTAAACATTTAAAAAGTATGTCCACTTATGTTCTTAATTTTTCGTCTTGTGAAATTATCTGGTCTTTGTTGTCTCATACAAGGTAATAGCTGAATTGCAATAAAACCTTTTTGCAAAGAGATCTTAGCTATTTCTAATCATGATAATATGGATGCTAAGATGCACGTGTCAAAAGGCTTCTTAAAAGACATTAAACACATGAGAGGAAATCCATCAGAAAAGCTTACTTTTCTTCCATGAATTATGTTCTTTGGAGCTTTATTTCAGAAAGAAAGACATCTAGCACAGAATGCAGAGAGAATCTGCAGGCTTGGCCCACTTTCCCAAAACTCTTAAATCTCAGCAGGTCAAAATAATACTTGCTTATTGCATGATGTATCTATTTTGTTGATTCTGGGTTAGTGCAAATAAAAGCCCTTATCATAGCTCACACAACTATTCTCACTTAGGAAAATAAAATTAATGAAAATCTGACACTATCTCCTTTCTCAGTCCTCGGCCACAATACAAGAAAGTGTCTTAGGCTCTATTTCCTAGCTTCAGTAGTAGTGATTGTTTGAATATGGTTGGTCTGACATGGCACATTAGGAAGTGTGGCCTTGTTGGAGTAGTTGTGTCACTGTTGGCATGGGCTTTAATACCCTCCTATCCATGTGAGAGCCAGTCTTTTCCTAGCAGCCTTCAGATGAAGATGTAGTACTCCTAGCTCCTCCTACACCATTACTGCCTGGATGGTGCCACGTTCCCACCTTGATGATAATCAACTGAACCTCTGAACCTGTAAGCCAGTCTCAATTAAATGTTGTCTAAGTGTTAGCTTGGTCATGGTGTCTGTTCACAGCAGTAAAACCATAACTAAGACAACACCCATGAAAAGCAAAGAAGACTAAATCATGACTAATCTTTAATAGGCTTGGAAAGAATTCTAAACACCTCTCAGTTGTGACACTGTTGAAAGGAAAAAACCCCAGGATTTAAATTAGACTAGCTAACTGTCTTTCTTTTGATTGAGGTAGAAATGATAATTACTTTTAACCCTCCAGTAACAATTAGAGAGGTTAAACAAATAATCTCATATACCCTCTGTGTTTTCTCTGTGGTCTAAAGGGCAATGATAAATAGTGTTGACACTGTAAAGTTTATGGACTAACAAACATACAAAATGCCATGAACTCAGCATGAGTGTTGCTTAGATAATATTCAGTGTCATTGTCATTCACTGTGTTGTCTCATACAAGGTAATAGCATACAAAGGAGTCATTTATAAAAACAAATTAACATTTGCAAATAAAATGGGGACATATTTATCCCATCCCCTATTCCTAGTTTTTTCAAGGCCACCTTCCCCACAAATATTGAATTCCTGGTTCACATCTATATACACATGAAACCATGTAGAGTTTCCCCTAAATCTCAAATTCCTTATCTCACAGACAATTACAGAAGAGTATATACAGGACAAGAATTACTATCACATAAAGTATTTTTTATCAAAAATTAGTAAATAAATATAGACCAATTTATTGATAATATGGTAACAGTCCAATTTATGACTTTTGAAATTTAGTCAGCCTAATATGTGCATTTTCCATCTTTTTAAACAAGAGTATCAACACCTCCTACAGATATTAGGATATTATAAATAAATAAGGCAGGAATTTACATGTGTGTTATTTAATGATTTCATAGGTATTCATAATTAATAACATATTTATGTGACAACATAAAAATATAAACTGTGAAAAATAGATTAAAGTCCTTGATTACTGTGTGATAATGAAGATGCTTTTACTTTTAAAATCAAACACAGTGGTGACCCTCTACGAAATTTGTTTTGTCACATCTCTTAAAAGTTCACAAATTCTATCTTATGAATTCTCTACCTCAGGCATCAGTGGCATAAGCATTGGTCAATAATCGATGCTCTTGTTGTTAAAAACACATTTTTATTTATTGTTTGAACATATGTAATGGCATATGCCTACTATGATGCACACATAGGGGTCAGAGGACAACTTCCACGTGTCTCTTCTCTTGTTTCACTATGTGAGTCACTGCTATCAAACTCAGGTCCTCAGTCTGGGTAGCAGACAGCTTTATCCACTGAGCCACTCTGCACAAATAAATAATCTCTTGCCCAAAGTCTTTTGAGACACTCTAATAAATTTCAAGGATAATATGCAATGAATTTGATAATGTTTATCCAAATATACTTGAAAATGTTATAATGGCTATTATTAATATGGATTAATATTAGCAGAGTTTATTTGAAAAGAATTATTTTACTTTCTAAATGATATTTATTAGTAGAAAGTACTTTGTTATAAAGACAGACAGGGAACTAGATAGCAGAGATGGTTCCATATTGTAACCTTACCATGAAAGTATTGGGATTACAATTGAATAAGCTAATTGCACTCTGCTTCCCTTTTTGAACAAACAAAGAACTAATTAGGATAATCCTTCAGAAATATTTCATTTCTTGTATTTTGTAAAGAAATACATACATGCATGTATGAATGAATGTATGTATGTATATACGTATGTATATTGTTCAATATAAGTAAGATAGCATGTCAAGAAAACACATCTCTAAGAATTAAACTGCAATACTTTACAGTGGCTTTAATATAGCCTCCAGAAAACTGTAAAACAAGGTCATGAAAGTCATCACATTTATTTTAAAATCTAGTAGCTTTTATTGCTACTGGAAGGTATGGTGCAAAGAGAAGATAAGTGCTAATTACAGATAATTGTTGAGTTCCAAGGATTTTGAACTTGTCCTGGCAAGTAAGATTACTGCAGCCTCCAGGGTAACATTAGCACACCTGGCTGGAAATAATAAAGGGAGAAAGGTGAGTAGAATGAATTAGTCGTCTTCTTTCTCTCTGAAAGGTTCAGTGAGGTAAAAAGCACTTCGTTTGTTTTAAAACAAACAAACGAACAAAAAACAACAAAAAATAACTGCCCTTTATTCTCAGTCCTCTTGGTGGTTTTTTCTTTTTTCTTTTTTCTTTTTTCTTTTTCTTCTTTTCTTTTTCTTTTCCTTTCTTGTTTTCCCCATCAAATCTACACCTCACACTAGAGAGTCACAGACCCACAAAGACCCCAAATGAAACCCATTGACGTGGCAAGTACAGGGCCTACATGCATCTACTCTGGTCCTCTGTGTATCCTTATGGCTGTTAGCTTGGTGTTTTTGTGAGGTTCCCACAGTGGGAGCCATTTTGTCTCTGACTCCTTTGCCTGGTCTTGAGACTCTTTTCCTATTGGGTTGCCTTGTCCAGCCTGTAGAGCAGGGCTTTTGCCTCGCCTTGTTGTAGGTTGTTTTGTCCTGTGTGCCTGTTGTCTCTTGGAGGCCTGCTCTTTGCTGAAGAGGAAACAGAAAGGGTATGGATCTAGCAGATAGGGAAGGTGGGTGGCAGCTAGGAGGAGTGTAGGGAGGGGAAACTGTGGTTCTAATGTAATATATGGGAGAAGAATCTATTTTCAATAAAAATTTAAAAACCTATTCATCCTATATCAAATTCTACAGTAATTTTAGGCAATTAGAGATGTGGCATATGTACTTATATTTTTAAAATGTAGGGTTTTTTCTTTAAAATAGTTAGCTTATACAGACCCTATATTAATTCGCATGTAGCTTAAACTCAATGTGGATTATATTTTGCTGGCATCTCTATGGTAAATTGTATCGGCTAGGCATAGAACACTGAGAGTAGTTTTACTTAAAATCCTATGTATACGGTGCATTTCAATTTTTTAATAAAATATTTTAAAATTTGTTATAAGAGATTTGACAAAGTTTCTACTTAAAGTGCTGACATATGACTATTTCAAAACATAATTTCTTGTTTGGTTTTATTTATTCTAAGTGAAAAAGCAAACAAACCTAATGGCAAAACACAGGTTTGCTCCATGTAAATTGTTAGTTAATACTAGATCTGATTTTTCCATTGCCTCAGTAGTACTGGGAATTAAACTCTAGTATATGAGGTGCTGCATTTCACTGCCCTTATCAAAGTACTACATGTCACCCCAAAAACCCAGAAAATAATTTTTATCAATTAAAAGTAAAATTTGTTAGATATTTTCTTTATTTACATTTCAAATGTTATCCCCTTTCCTAGTTTCCCCTCTGAAAATCCCCTACCCCCTCCCTCCTCCCCCTGTTCCCCAACCCACCCACTCCCATTCCTGGTCCTGGCATTTCCCCTATACTGGGGCATAGAGCCTTCAAAGGACCAAGGGCCTCTCCTCCCATTGATGACCAACAAGGCCATCCTCTGCTACATATATAGCTAGAGCCACAGGAAAGGAGATAACATTTGAAATGTAAATAAAGAAAATATCTAACAAAAAAAAAGTACAATTTGTACCAGTTTGGTAATACATACCGGTATGTAAAAGTAACTTTAATTTGCCTGATGTCATTGCCTTCTCAGAAGTGAATAATCTCACCCTTTCTAGTTCTTGCTGAACTCTGGCTGGCTGCTCTAACTCAGCTCTTCTGGGTCAAACTCCTCTCCAAACGGACTGATTCAATCTGGCTTCTCTCAGTTTTTTACTGAAATTTTCTGCTTGGCCTGAAAGTAATTTTGGCAATTTGTTCTACTCTTCTGGCATCTTCTTCTCTGGCTTCAATTACCTCTGCTGACCTGCAAAGAACTACATGAACTCACTAACAAATTTAACTCTGACTCCCAAAGTGACTCAACTCTCTCTCCCTGAGCTCCTCTTTAAATAGCTTCTCTTTCCTGTGTTCACTCATGAGGGTTAGGTGTATTCTATCTCTGACTCCCTCTGTCAAATCTTTGTCTCTGGCTCATCACTTTGTCTACCACTCAATTAGTGGTCACTTTCAAACAAGGCTGCTTCCTTCTACAAACTAAATTTCCCTTAAGGGTGTGTACTAAGGGTATGTCTGTACTACAGCCCAAGGGGTTAAAGGTATATGGCAGACATGTCTCCAGATTATACAGATCTAGATCTTTGGAGGTGATCCCTTGCCAGAGCAGCCATATTGCTGGAGGATAATTCCTCTCTACCTGTATCCCAGAATTGGAGCGATATAGACACAAGTGCAAGGCTGGCCTCAGCTACACAGTGAGTTTATGACCAGCCAGGTCTATATGAAGCCCTGCTTTGAAACACAATAAATATAATATATATAAATGTAATATATATTAATGTAATGAATGTCATAAAGTATAAATAATAACAGCTTGTCAAATTTCATTTGAAGAATAGTGCCAACATTTTACTTGAATAATATTGAAATTTTACAATAACAAAAAATACATAAATATGGAATTGATACAGAGGAAATAATAAATGTAAATGGAATAATTGCTATATGAGGAACTTTCTGTCACTACTGACAGGTATGAGAACCTGAGTAAAAATGTTCATAAAGATTGGAGCTAAGGAAACATGCAATATTATTTAGGCAGAAGATATTTAGTAATTGGAGACCCAGAACTATAGATCTTACCAAAACTCAAAAGCTTGATCATATTGTATAGATGGAATAGATATATAAATGGTAACATTATATAATTTTACATTACATAAGTACTTATAAGCCAGAGGGACTTTGTTTTCTCTGTGAAACATGAGATATAGGTTAAATGTATATCCTGTGTTCATGAGGGAGGATTTTAAACTCCTACATCCTTCTAAGTTCTAAAATCACCTACATCTGCCTTGCCGCCACAGCAGGCTCAAACCATTGGACTAATGTAGTGCCTGCCACCTCCCTACAATAGAAGATAAAATTCCTTACCAAAAATTCCACCTTAATTCTAATAAGTGGAATAAGACCTCTTCAGTCTAATAAGAGTTTCTTGGCTTATTTTTCATTTCTATGCAGTAACGAAAGGTGGGTTATAAGTTAGAGTGAACACGTTTTCATAACTTCAACTCTAACTTCATTAACTGGAACCTGTAATCTGCTTTATTGAGAAGTAGTACTCGTTAATAGGTCTGCCTTCTCTTCATTTTAGTCTTCCTTTTAAAAATTCTATTTTTTTCATCATTTCTTAATCCCATGCTATTTATTAAAATACTCCCAAAGACAGCTTTGCCTACAACGATCTTGCATTGGAAAAAGTTGCTGAGACAAAACTAAATTTACATGAACTTTAGTTAAGTGTTAGAGATTTAGACATTCTAACAATGTAATTTCAAAGGAATATTTTCTGAGGGACTGGAGAGGTGGCTCAGCAGTTAAGAACAGTACTGCTGCTCTTGTGAGGACCCGAATTCAGTTTTCAGCACCCAACACACAGGCCTCGCAGAATCCTGTAATTCCAGCTCCACCGTCCTTCTCCCTCTTCTGGACACTATGGGCAACTGCACTCACATATGCACATACACACTGTCACATATGCATGCACAGACTTAAAAATAATTAGAAATAAACCTTTAAAGATAAAATAAATACTTCTCCAGTCAGTATGCACATCACTAAGTAACTCTGCACCTTTAGTAAACTTTTTCACAAAGATTTTATGTAAGTGTCTCAGGAATGTTTATTTTACATTTTCTGAGGCAGTGTTGGAAGTTACTAGTTAGACCAAGTTGGTCTTTCACGTAGAAGTCTGCCTGTCTCTGCCACCTCAGTACTGGGATTAATTAATGATGCCTGCCGTCACGCCTGGCAGTTTTGGAAGATTTTCCTTGAATTGTTGTTGTTTGCTCTATATCTTACATCTCTGACCCAAAGTGCACATGTGGACCACACACCTTCGAGGGAACATTTTCAATACTTTAAGCCACATAAACATTTTCTGGCTGAAGCTTCCCTGATTTATAAAGTCTAGTATATGTCTAAAATTAACCACAAAATTGCTTCTGATATCCATTCATTCTAATGCATTTTGAAGTGTATTTTACAAAGACATTTTGTAAAGACATTTTGCAGTGAATATTTCCACACATGTGGCAATGTTGTGACAATCTTACTCACAGAAAGTATAAGGTGACTACGAGGTTCAGAACCCTATACTTAATCTCTTAAATACACAAAACACACAGGCCACCATCTTCTGTGAAAGAGTGATTATAGCTACTAAATTTTCTTTATGGTGTGAGATAATTGTTTGTTAATTTTAGTGGTTTGTATTTCCATAAAATATAAGTTAGATATTTCAGCATCTATATTAATGTGGGCACATAGATATGACAAGTACACATTTCTCAAATATGTGTATAACTTTGAGGGAGAAGTGAGAAGATCACTGCATATTTTAGTGAAAACAAAAACACCTTAGAAAGTGCTAAAAAAAAAAAAAACCTGTTGAAAATAGAGATAATTTGACAACCACGCTACTTGAAACACGTTATCTAGCTAAAGAGATAATAGAACTCAGTTTTGCTAAAATCAAATTAAATTATTCATTCTCTTTACAATTATTAATTTAAATGAAAAGAATATATCGATGTAAATTATAGGAAAGAATTAATTTCAGTAAATATTTTATACATTAATTTACTTTTTAAAATTTCACAGGTTAAGAAACTAAGTTAAATTTTAAGAGATTAACCATGTATCATTTTAATCCTTTATTTCAATTTTTAATTGTTTTATTAGATATTTTCTTTATTTACATTTCAAATGTTATCCCCATTCCTAGTTTCCCCTCTGAAAATCCCCTCTCCCCTCCCCCTCCCCCTGCTCCCCAATCTACCCACTCCCATTCCTGGTTCTGGCATTTCCCCTGTAATGGGGCATAGAGCCTTCACAGGACCAAGGGCCTCTCTTCCCATTGATGACTGACTAGGCCATCCTCTGCTACATATATAGCTAGAGCCACAAGTTCCACCATGTGTTTTCTTTGTTTGGTGGTTTAGCTCCAAGGAGCTCTGGGAATACTGGTTAGTTCATATTGATGTTCCTCCTATGAGGTTTCAGACCCCTTCAGCTCCCTGGGTACTTTCTCTAGCTCCTTCATTGGGGACCTTGTGCTCCATCCAATGGATGTCTGTGAGCATCCACTTCTGTATTTGCCAGGCACTAGCAAATTAAGAGACAGCTATATCAGGATCTTGTCAGCAGGCTCTTGTTGGCATCTGTCTAGTATCTGGGTTTGGTGGTTGTTTATGAGATGGATCCCCAAGTGGGGCAGTCTCTGGATGGTTGTTCCTTCAGGCTCTGCTCCAAACTTTATCTCTGTAACTCCTTCCATGGGTATTTTGTTTCCTCTTCTAAAAAGGACTCTGAGCTTCTGAGCTAATATCCACTTATCAGTGAGTGCATATCATGTGTGTTCTTTTGTGATTGGGTTACCTAACTCAAGATGATATCCTCCAGATCCATCCATTTGTATAAGAATTTCATAAATTCGTCGTTTTTAATAGTTGCGTAGCCGGGAAGTGGTGGTGCATGCCTTTAATCCCAGCACTTGGGAGGCAGAGGCAGGTGGATTTATGAGTTCTAGGCCAGCCTAGTCAACAAAGTGAGTTCCAGCAAAGCCAGGGCTATACAGAGAAACCCTGTCTCAGAAAAAAAAATAGTTGTGTAGTACTCCATTGTGTAAATGTAACGAATTTTCTGTATCCATTCCTCTGTTGAGATATATTTGGGTTGTTATCAGCTTCTGGCTCTTATGAATAAGACTGTTATGAACATAGGGGAGTATGTGTCCTTACTACATGGTGGAGCATCTTCTAGGTATATGCTCAGGAGTGGTATTGCTGGATCTTCCGGTCAAACTATGTCCAGTTTTCTGAGGAACCACAAAACTGATTTCCCAAAGTGGTTGTACCAGCTTGCAGTCCCACCAGCAATGGAAGAGTGTTCCTCTTTCTCCACATCCTCACCGGCTTCTGCTGTAACCTGAGTTTTTGAGCTTAGCCATTCTGACTGGTGTGAGGTGGAATCTCAGGGTTGTTTTGATTTGCATTTCTATGATGATTATAGGATGCTGAACATTTTTTCAGGTGCTTCTCAGCCATTCAGTATTCCTCAGGTGAGAATTCTTTGTTTACCTCTGAGCCCCATTTTTTAATGGGATTATTTGATTTTTCTGGAGTCCACCGTCTTGAGTTCTTTACATATATTGGATATTAGTCCCCTATCGGATTTAGGATTGGTAAAGATCTTTTCCCAATCTGTTGGTTGCCTTTTGGTCTTACTGACAGTGTCCTTTGCCTTACAGAAGTTTGCAATTTTATGAGGTCCCATTTGTTGATTCTTGATCTTACAGCACAAGCCATTGATGTTCTGTTCAGAAATCTTTCCCCTGTGCCCATATCTTCAAGGCTCTTCCCCCACTGTCTCCACTATAAGTTTCAGTATTTCTGGTTTTATGTGGAGTTCGTTGATCCACTTAGACTTGAGCTTTGTACAAGGAGATAAGAATGGATCAATTCATATTCTTCTGCATGAGAACTGCCAATTGAACCAGCACCATTTGTTGAAAATGCTTTCTTTCCACTGGATGGTTTTAGCCACTTTGTCAAAGATCATGTGACCATGGGTTTGTGAGTTCATTTCTGAGTCTTCAATCCTGTTCCACTGATCTACCTGTCTGTCACTGTACCAGTACCATATAGTTTTTATCACAATTGCTCAGTGGTACTACTTGAGGTTGGGGATTGTGATTCCACCAGAGGTTCTTTTATTGTTGAAAATAATTTTTGCTGTCCTAGGATTTTTGTAATTCCAGATGAATTTGCCAATTGCCCTTTCTAACTCTGTGAAGAATTGAGTTGGTATTTTGGTGGGAATTGCATTGAATCTGTAGATTGCTTTCGGGAAGATAGCCATTTTGACTATATTGATCCTACCAATCCATGAGCATGGGAGATCTTCCCATCTTCTGAGATCTTCTTTGATTTTTTTTCTTCAGAGACTTGAAATTCTTATCATACAGATCTTTCACTTTGTCTTTGAGTTTGTTTATATAGTGGATTATGTTGATGGATTTCCATATATTGAACCATCCCTGCATCCCTGAGATGAACCCTACTTGATCATGATGGATGATCATTTCAATGTGTTCTTGGATTCGGTTTTCGAGAATTTTTTTCCAGTTTTTTTTTTTAATTAGGTATTTTCCTCGTTTACATTTCCAATGCTATCCCAAAAGTCCCCCATACCCTCTCCCCCACCCCCCTACCCACCCACTCCCACTTTTTGGCCCTGGCGTTCCCCTGTACTGGGGCATATAAAGTTTGCAAGTCCAATGGGCCTCTCTTTCCAGTGATGGCCGACTAGGCCATCTTTTGATACATATGCAGCTAGAGTCAAGAGCTCCGGGGTACTGGTTACTTCATAATGTTGTTCCTCCTATAGGGTTGCAGATCCCTTTAGCTCCTTGGGTATTTTCTCTAGCTCCTCCATTGGGGGTCCTGTGATCCATGGTTTTCAAGAATTTTATTGAGTATTTTTGCATCTATATTCATAAGGGAAATTCGCCTGAAGTTCTCTTTCTGTGTTGGGTCTTTGTGTGGTTTAGGTATCAGAGTAATTATGGCTTTATAGAATGAATTGGGTAGAGTACCTTCTGTTTCTATTTTGTGGAAGAGTTTGAAAAGTTTTGGAATTAGGTCTTCTTTGAAGGTCTGATAGAACTCTGCACTAAACCCATCTAGCCCTGGACTTTTTTTGGTTGGGAGACTATTAATGACTGTTTCTATTTCATTAGGAATATGGGACTGTTTAGATCATTAATCTGATCCTGATTTAACCTTGGTACCTGGCATCTGTCTAGAAAATTGTCCATTTCATCTAGGTTTTCCAGTTTTGTTGAGTATAGGCTTTTGTAGTAGGATCTGATGATTTTTTGAATTTCCTCAGATTCTGTTGTTATATCTCCTGTTTCATTTCTGATTTTGTTAATTAGGATACTGTCCCTATGCCCTCTAGTTAGTCTGTCTAACTGTTTATCTCTCTTGTTGATTTTCTCAAAGAACCAGCTCCTGGTTTGGTTGATTCTTTGTATAGTTCTTTTTATTTTCACTTGGTTGTTTTCAGCCCTGAGTTTGATTGTTTCCTGCAGTCTACTCCTCCATGTAAATTTGCTTCCTTTTGTTCTAGAGCTTTTAGTTAGGCTGTCAAGCTGCTAGGGTATGCTTGCTCCAGCTTCTTTTGGGAGGCACTCACAGCCATGAGTTTTCCTCTTAGGACTGCTTTCATTGTGTCCCATAAGTTTGGGTATGTTGTGGCTTCATTTTCACTAAGCTCTAAAAAGTCTTTAATTTCTTTCTTTTTCTCTTCCTTTACCAAGTAATCATTGAGAAGAGTGTTGTTCAGTTTCCACGTGAATGTTGGCTCTCCATTATTTATGTTGTTATTGAAGATCAGCCTTAGTCTGTGGTGATCTGATAGGATGCATGGGATAATTTCAATATTTTTGTATCTGTTGAGGCCTGTTTTGTGACTGATTATACAGTCAATTTTTTGCAAATGTACCATGAAGTGCTGAGAAGAAGGTATATCCTTTTGTTTTAGGAAAGCACAAAATGTTCTGTAGATATCTGTTAAATACATTTGTTTCATAACTTCTGCTAGTTTCACTGTGTCTCTGTTTAGTTTCTGTTTCGAGGATCTGTCTATTGATAAGAGTGGGGTGTTCAAGTTTCCCGCTATTATTGTGTGAGGTGTAATGTGTGCTTTTGAGTTTTAGCTAAGTTTCTTAAGTGAATGTGGTTGCCCTTGCATTTGGAGCATAGATGTTCAGAATTGAGAGTTCATCTTGGTAGACTTTACCTTTGATGAGTAAGAAGTGCCCCCCTCCCCCATCTTTTTTGCGAACTTTAGGTTGAAAGTCGATTTTATTAGATATTAGAATTGCTACTCCAGCTTGTTCCTTGGGACCATTTCTTTGGAAAATTGTTTTTCAGCCTTTTACTGTAAGGTAGTGTCTGTCTTTGTCCCTGAAGTGGGTTTCCTCTATGCAGCAAAAATTGGGTCCTGTTTATGTGACCAGTCTGTTAGTTTATGTCTTTTTATTGGGGAATTGAATCCATTGATATTAAGAGATATTAAGGAAAAGTAATTATTGCTTCCTGTTACTTTTGTTGTTAGAGTTGGAATTCTGTTCATGTGGCTATCTCCTTTTAGATTTGCTGAAGGATTAATTTCTTGTTTTGTTTTTTTTTTTCTTGAGCTTCGTTTCCCTCATTGTGTTGTTTTCCCTTTATTATCCTTTGAAGGGCTGGGTTTGTGAAAAGATATTGTGTAAATTTGGTTTTGTCATAGAATACCTTAGTTTCTCCATCTACAGTCATTGAGAGTTTTGCTGGGTATAGTAGCCTGGGCTGGCATTTGTGTTCTCTTAGTGTCTGTATAACATCTGTTCAGGATCTTCTGGCTTTCATAGTCTCTGGAGAGAAGTCAGGTTTAATTCTGATAGGTCTGCCTTTATATGTTACTTGACCTTTTTCCCTTACTGCTTTTAATATTCTTTCTTTGTTTTGTGCATTTGGTGTTTTGATTATTATGTGATGGGAGGAATTCCTTTTCTGGTCCAGTCTATTTGGAGTTCTGTAGGCTTTTTGTATGTTCATGGGCGTCTCTTTCTTTAGGTTGGAGAAGTTTTCTTCTGTAATTTTGTTGAAGATATTTACTGGCCCTTTAAGTTGGAAATCTTCCTTCTAGTCTATACCTATTATCCTTAGGTTTGGTCTTCTCATTGTGTCCTGGATTTCCTGGACGTTTTGTGTTAGGATCTTTTTTTATTTCCCATTTTCTTTGATTGTTATGTCAATGTTTTCTATGGTACCTTCTGCACCTGAGATTCTCTCTTCTATCTCTTGTATTCTGTTGGCTATGCTTGCATCTGTGATCCTGTGATTCTGGGATCCTGTGAACCTGAGATTCTGGGTGTGTTAGAATTCTTGGCAGTAAAGCTTCCTCTGAGACCCTGAAATCCTGGTGTGACCAAACTCCTGGTATCCTGAGATCCAGGAATCCTAAGATCCTGGGCATGTTACAGAGCCTGGAATTGGTGTCTCCTCTTTGAACTGTGGGGCTCTCTGCTGTATTCAAAACCAAGGTATACCAGCACCAACCAGAAAGAACTCGAGCTGCTGGTCAGGCAGGGCTCTTGTGTCCTTGCTCCTACTGTCACAGACCCATCACGATTGTTTTGGAACAGATGTTGCATTCCATTCACCTGTGATCCTAAGATCTTGGGCATTCTGCAGAGTGGAGAGTCCTCTGTGGACCATGGGACCATCCGCCAAGTTTGTGCCCAAGGTTGCCTGGAGCTGGCACTGACCAGAAGGGCCCTTTATTTCAATTTTAAATTCCTCTGTTGCATTTAAAGCATGAGGAAGTCTATTCTCTATCCAGCCTCTTCCACTATATGATTGGTGGCCTGTGTTTCATCCTTTAGTTTTCATTCCTTATTCCTTCCTCTAACTGTTCCCTCCCTCTTCCTACCATTCCCTCCCACCTCCCACTCCCCTCCCCTTTCTTCTTTCACTTGTTCTTTTCCTTTCTTCTCCTTACTTTCTTCTCCTAGGTTGTCTTTTAACATATTAAATATTCAGTCTTGATTATTTTACAATGACTGTGTTTCTTTTATATAGCAGTATACTTTCATAGGACTTACTCTTTCCCTATCCTTTAATCATATTTTTTCTGTGAAGTGCAATTAAATGAGCTCTACCAACACATAAACTCATCAATATTTACAGGACTGTGAGATACTGTCTCAGTGTTCTATTGCTGTGAAGAGACACCATGACCAAGGCAACACTTATGAAAGAAAGCACTTAATTGAGATTGCTTACAATTTCAGAGGTTTAGTCCATCATGCTCATGGCAGTGAACATGGCAGCATGCAGAGAGACATGGCACTGGAGCAGGGACTGTGAGTTCTACATCTAGATCTAGAGACAACAGAAAGACAACAACACTAGGCCTGCCTTGATTACTTGACACTTCAAGGCCACTCTCTGTGACACATTTCCTCCAATAATTCTACATCTATACCAACAATGCCACATCTCTCAACAATGCCTCTCCCTGCTTACCAAGCATTCAAATCTATGAGCCTAGTGAGGTCATTCTTATGCAAACCATCACACATACATTAGGTGTAATTACCTTAGTATTTTTTTTAATCCATAGTATTCATTACTTTCATTTACTTTTGTTTCCAGATTTTTCTTATCCATGAATACTTTATTATCTGTACAACTTCTATTTTTCATTTTTACTTCATGAATCATTTGGTCATTTTAGTCTTGAAACATATACTTTATATCTCTCTACCTCTCTTCCTCTCTCGTCTTTACTTTATGACAGGGTCTCATGTATGCAAGGTTGACTTGAGCTCACTCAAGTGAAGGATGTGAAGTTAAACTTCCAGGAAGGAAGCAGATAGTATGATGACTCAGGAACTTTAATTAGCAAGTGTTTCAAAGTGAGGCAGCTAGGAGGTGACAGATCATTGGCTATTGGAGTTTGGACCTAGAAAGGGGGTCTATGACCCATAAAAGTGTATTTCCCAGAGAGAAAATACTTATGTATCTTTCATGCAATCACTTCTGTTCAGTTCTATTGGCTCCAAATAGTAAGGGTCTCTTGCATGACCATTTACTTTAGAGTGAGAATTCTCTTTCCAAAGGAGGTAATCAGAGACGGAGCATGGGGGAAAGCAGAGGATCTTGGGAGATGCATATGATCCAGTGGCATTATATACATGTATTAAAATGTCACAATAAAGCCCAATATTTTTCAGAGTTATTATATACTGGTAATAATTTTTAAAAAGACACCCGCATAACCCAATCTCAGAAATGGTTTCATAAATGGAGGACACCTGTCTCTCTCTTTATAGCTTTGAGGACATGGATCCAATCACTTGTAATCAGTTTACCCACCTATTCAGGTTTGGTTTCACTTCCTCCTTTGAGACTCACACAAAGTGATCAGTCCAACAAACACAGAAAATGTCTTCACACTCTGAAGAGATAATGTAACCTATGTGAATTCCTTGGATGTGATACTGGAGTTTCAGCTGTGGGTCATCAAGACTGTTTATTCTGACTGCTGACAACTCCAAGGTGATGAACTAAGGCTGCCAGCTCAAAGGTTTAGCAAGGCTTTCCAGGGCTGGGTGTGGGCTGTGCTCATTGCTCATTTACTCAGGGCTGATGTCTGGAATCCTCTTGTGTTAGCCAACTTTCTCTTTTCTTTGTAAACTTCTGCATGTGTGATGTGGTCATGGATAGTGCTGACCTGGACTTTGCTGAGATTTGTCTTTCTCTCTTTAAACAGCTTGTCTTAGTATATAGTATCACAATTATTAACAATTGACCAAAAAGGATGACAAGATATTCTCCTCTTTTCCCCAACTCTGTGTTTGTAAGAAAGAATGAACTTCACACACTTCTATGAAAATAATTTATCATAGTGGATTTATAAATTAAAATTTTAAAACTCTAATGTTGATAAATATAATCCATGTAAACAAGGCTCTTTTGATTTTTATAAAGCACAAATAGATATCCTGAAAACAAATGTCTGAGAATACATTGTGTTTAGAGACTTTCAATAAATTCCTGTCCTCTGAATGTAGAAATGAAGCTGTTAATGTAGCCCCAGTGAGCAATGCCTTGCAGTGCTTCAGGCCTGGATTTCCCACATGATAGTACCATCTGCTAATGTGCTGTTTTATTTTTTTTTACCAAAGAATTCATTTCCATTGCATCTCAGCTAATCCCCATCCTCCTTGCAGCCCTAGCTCTTTTCCAAGAGGATCTCCAGTGTCACATTATTTTTGAAACCATGTCACTATACATCAGAATTATTCTTCCTAGTCATTTATTTATCCATAGAAATATCTAATTAAATTATCTTCCCAATAGGTGAAAAATCTTATGAGTCTAGATTAGTGGTTATTTAAAATATATAAATTTATATTTTCTTTTTAAACATAGCTGCCAACAATGTATTCTCAAACACTTCCTTTGAGGCTATATTTGTACGGTTAAGGAATCAGGAGGGTCCTGTTTATGAGGATTATATCTATCAGCATTAGGGATGTAAGATTCTGATTTAAAAACGGACATGCATTCATGCTTATTTATGCATTTTATACTCACTGTATTCATCCTGTTAGCAGGACACTCAGCCCAAAGTAAAAAGATGAACAAGTTGTGTGTTGGTGAATGAGTCCATGAGTTAATAGAGAAATTGGTGGAGTCACAACAGATTTGATGTGGCATGGAAAGTTCCTTCAATAATAAAAGCTAAAATTCTAGAAGAAACTACAATTAATCTAGTCTTTATCACATGTACTTTTTGCCTTATGCAGTCTTTTTTCATTACACATCACTACCACCTATATTTTATAAAGGAAACAGGGGATAGAAACTCTATATAGTAAGATTTGGGTATGGTACCATGTATTCTTGAACAAGCCTGGTGATACAACACCAGAGCCAAGATACAACAGAAATGTTGGTAAACAGCATATTACACTTTAAAAGACTTTTTCCCTGTATATTGTATTAAAATTTTATAATTTCCATGTTTGTTTCTCTTCCTACAAGGTCATCAATTACCTCTTCAAACTTAAGACTCTACAGCTGAATACCACATCTACTTATAGTTTCTTTTGCCTACCATCATGTTTAGCATGCTTTCTTATAAATGCCTGAATGACGTGATCTCCATGAAGCTATTCACTCCTTAAGGGTTTGAACTGTGCATTATATCCATAACATACAATAAAGTGTTTAATACTTAATAAAATCCAGTAAGTGAACATTTGAAACAGTGATTAAACTAAGCATTTAATAAGTAGTGCTATTTATTCTTCAACTTTTTTTTTGTTGACTTCTTCTAGCTAAAACTCAAGTAATGGGAGAGATCAAGCTAGCACTGAAAAAGGAAATGAAAACCGATGGTGAACAACTAATAGTTGAAATTCTCCAGTGCAGAAATATTACCTACAAATTTAAGTCTCCGGATCATTTACCAGGTATCTACTTTCATTATAATGATTAATGAAGGATATCTACTAGCTTCTAGGACTGTCCCTTAAAAATTACAATAAGTTTTAGGTAAACTTTCACCTGTGCATGGAAAACATTAGAATTATATGCAAAAAATAATTTAATTTAATTTCTACTTTAAGGATAAAATCATTTTCCTAAACTTCAGCTAGATTTTTAAGCATAAAAATTAGTATGCTTACCCAAGATACAATTCACAGACCACATACAATTCACTAGAAGAAGGAAAACCAAAGTGTGGATAATTCAGTCCTTCTTAGAATTGGGAACAAAATATCCACAGGAGATACAGAGACAAAGTATGGATCAGAGACTGAAGGAACAGTCATCCAGAGACTGCCCAACCCAGGGGTCCATCCCATATACAGTTACCAAACCCAGACACTATTGTGGATGCCAAGAAGTGCTTGCTGACAGGAGCCTGATATAGATATCTCCTGAGAGTCTCTGCCAGAGCCTGACAAATATAGAGGTGGATGTTCCCTGCCAACCATTGGACTGAGCACAGGGTCCCTATTGGAGGAGTTAGAGAATAGACTGAAGGAGCTGAAGGGGTTTGCAACCTTATAGGAGGAATAACAATATGAACCAACCAGTACCCCCAGAGCTACCAGGGACTAAACTACCAACCAAAGAGTATACTTGGAGCTACCCATGGCTCCAGCTGCATGTGTAGCAGAGGTTTTCAGAGGGGAAACAAGGAAAGGGGATAACATTTGAAATGTAAATAAAGAAAATGTCTAATTAAAAAAGAAGCTAACTGTATCTGGGAACACTAAAGATAACACTCTTCTGGTAATTATCACAGAGAGCAAAGCTCAGGCATGCACATTTAACTGTCTCGTGTGTAGCATCTTTTTATTAGTTATTTTCTTTCAGCTATAACTAATTGTCCTGTGTTCTGTAAAATGTTTCTGAGAAAACACAGGAAGGGAATGATGTACTGTGCTCTCCAAAAATAAAGCAATTCCAAGGCAGAAAAAAAAATAGATTGCTACACATAATAAACACCAATTAATTTAAGTAAAGCTAACTTAAATTTATAAGAATTTATACTTACAATCACTTAATGGTTTATGCAACAAATTGTGTACAACTTTTTATGCTTGTATGGTTCATAATGAGAACATCCGCATACAAGAGAAAATGCTGTGGTCGATGGGCACCTAATAGGCTTCTGTCTTATTTTCAGATTTATATGTGAAAATATATGTGATAAACATTGCCACCCAAAAAAAGGTTATTAAAAAGAAAACAAGGGTATGTCGACATGATCGAGAGCCTTCCTTCAATGAAACCTTTAGATTCAGCCTAAGTCCTGCAGGCCACTCACTTCAGGTAATTGTGTTATATATTCTGATTTACTTTTCCATTCATATTATTATACTTGTTGTCCACTCAGTTATTCTGTGTTTAGATACTGATCATGTACTGTATAATAGTTAATCATTAGAAGCACCACCACAGGAGCCCTGTGAACCCCTTAACACATTCACTCTATCCAGTTTCCCACCAGTTGACTACTCAGTTTTGCTACTTTGGGTGGATTCCTCTTGTTCTCATGGTCACTCTCTCTAAAACTTTTGGCTCTCTACTTTGCTATTTACAACAATTTGGTAATGCACCTGGTCTTGTTCTCACTACTCTCTCATCTCTTTAAATTCATCACACTACAGCCAGAATTATCCTTACCAAACATTGTTGGGTTTTCATTAAAGCTGTCCAGTAAAACATCATTTTCTTGTATCATTCAAGGTCCTCCGAAGTGGGCTTTATTTATATAGATTTGGTCTTAGTTCCTTGTCACTTTCCTATATTCCAGACACATCTGAGTCTTTTAAAATTACATTAGTCTTGAGTTCTTTGCTCATATTTTCCTCCTGTTCAAAGCTTCTTTCTCCTATATCCCCACAGCCCATCTTTCAATACCCATTTTTACTAAAAAACCCTAAGTATAATTCATAACACCTTTTTCACTAATCATCTCACCTATTACTCTACTAAGCAGAGCTTCTCCTAGTCAACAATTTATATTCTTACATGTTACAATTTCTCTATGGCAAGGCTTAATTTTCATTATCTTTTCCCCTGTAGTCTAGCAGAATGGTTATCACATAACATGCCTTCAGTAGACATGCAGGGAAAGAAAATGTAGCTAGAGAAGAGTATATGGAAATATATGAAATTATTCCATGATACCAGTACTTAATGCTTTGCAATGGAGATGAACATATATTACAATCACAAGTTCAATGGTTGGAGAGATAACTCAGTGGTTAAAAGTACATACTGCTCTTCCAGAGGACCAAAATTTATCACCCAAGACCCACATCAGCTGGCTCTCAACCTCTTGTATCTTCAGCTTCAAGGGCTCTGAAATTGTCTTCAGGACTCTAGCAGACACACATACATATAAATTAAAATATATATGCATATGTTTTCTATGCATATATTTGAAAAGAAAAAGTTAAGCTTCATTGACAGAATTAGTATAAATCACTAAAGACAAAAAAAAAACAAAACCCTCTAAGTCCTATACAAATGAATGTACCATTGAGAGGAGAGTTACATGAGTGGAATGGACATCATGAGTTTTCCTGAAATTAACTTAATATCAATATAGGGACTCAAATTATTTAAAAAACATGTGAAGTTCCCAAACCTAAAACTGATAGTTATGCATGAAATTATGGATTTGAAACATGAAAGTTCTCATTAAGTATAGCTAGTTAGAATGAGCTTATTTGTACTATTATATTATATTACATTATATCATATTATATTTGCCTATCCTTCAGTGCCTATGACTTGGGGATATAGTAAAATTTGAGGAAGACTAATAGAAATGTTGATCTGAACTTATTTGTATTAATAGATATTTCAAGAATATTTCTGCTCTCTTTCAAGTACACGTAATCCATCCTCACATCTCCCTCCTTTCCTGGTTATCATTTTATAATAAAAACTTCTTCAAGATTGGAAGACATTCATATGCGTGTGCCTATCTACATGTAATTCTGACTATGTTTTCTAGATTTTACTTTTCTCCAATGGCGGGAAGTTTATGAAGAAGACTTTGATTGGAGAAGCTTGTATCTGGCTTGACAAAGTGGATCTGAGAAAAAGAATAGTCAATTGGCACAAACTGTTGATGAGTCCTACTCAAACACATTGAAGATGTGTCAGCTCAGGGCGAGGAAGCGGAGCTCCATAGCCTCAGATCGAGACTGTAGTTGAACACTACTGTGGTGATCTATGCTTTCAGAAGCAAATGAGGTCAAAACCAAGAAGCAAGTGGATGGCATGACTGTGGGATACAAAGAGACTTTAAAAGTTCACATGTTGAAGGCAAACCGATGGAAATAGGCCAGAGACACTGGATTGCTCATAGCTGTGAAGAGAAACTGTGAAAGATGATTTGATTTTTTTTAAAGATAAATGTCTTTGATCAGACTGAGCTAGAACTGTAAAAAGAGGCACAGAGGTTACTATGGTGTTGAAAGGTAGTGTGAAAGCAATTGCTTATACACACCTAACCTTGTTTGAAAAAAAAAAAAAACTGATGTAATGAATCATGGTTTTCTAAATATCAAAACTCCTTGTCTTATATTCTCATAAAACTTCCTGTTCTGGAATTCTGACATAAGATTAAATTCTGAGTTGTCTATAGGACCAGAAGGTGACTGTGTTTGTGGGGGAAATTAAACCAGAATGATGAACAATGGATTTTAGGTTACAAGGTGCATGCTTTCCCTATGTCTGTGTTAGAAAGCTGTACAACAGTAGGTCTGAATTCTACGTGGCAAAGCACATCAGTTTTGCTGTAATTTACAATAGTGAAGAGTGAAGATAATAGTAGGTTAAAAATGAAATTGTATTTATCCAGAAATAAAATAAAAATTAGAGACTGGATATTAAAGAAGAATGTTAACCCACAAAATATGTACCTTGGTTGAAAACATTACAGCCTCCATAATTTTCATCAAGTCAAGGTGTTCTCAATTGTACACAACAAGGTACCTAGATTAATTTGTGTGCCCTAAGAAAAGGGTTGCTTGTTCTCTGAGGAACTGCTATTACATGTATCATATTGCTTATTTCCTTTCTCTTGCATAATGTACTGTCAGAGACGTAAAATTATTGTTCTGCAGACAAACTATATTTGTCATATAACATTGATTAAACTCTTGTCATTTCCTGATTTTCCATGTTTTTTCTCTAAACGCAATGCCTACATAATGAAAATTCTGATATCAATTCTCTTATTCTGCTTTCTTGCTAGTGATATCAGAATTAGAAATCTCCTATGATAGAAAGGAATGTAAAAAGTCAATATTTGCCGGGCAGTGGTGGCGCACGCCTTTAATCCCAGCACTTGGGAGGCAAAGGCAGGCAAATTTCTGAGTTCGAGGCCAGCCTGGTCTACAAAGTGAGTTCTAGGACACCCAGGGCTACACAGAGAAACCCTGTCTCAAAAAACCAAAAAAAAAAAAAAAAAAAAAGGTCAATGTTTGAAATTAAACCATATTTGACTTATATTAATAATATTGACTCAAACAACCAGTATATGAATCATCAAGATGAAGCATTCTCTTTCCCATCAACCGCCAATGCCCATAAAGAAAGTAACACAGAAATTGTGGGAAACACACTCAGCTGGGATGAAAATCCTGGTTTCTAGCCCTGATTTTACTCCTTACTTTGCACATATTAACTTGCAAATGTCATTTAAATTCACTTTCCCCTGAAATAATGATGTATAAAAAGATATGAGATAGGAAAGCACATTCGCAAATATAGCTTTATATATAAATGGAGAGTTAATGATTATGTAGGTTTTTAATTCTCAGATTTTATATGTGAGAAACAACTGCAAAGCATTGGTGAGCATCAGCATGGGAAGACAGTAAATTGTTCCACAACTCATTTGTGTTTCGACATCAGCTTCCATTTAATATGAAGAAGATTGAATAGTAAGTAACAGTTATTTGCCACACCAAACTTATTAAAGTACATGGTTATAACCCCATTCCCAAACCCTACCCAAAATAAACTAAATTGCTTTGTGGACTTTTTAAGCTGAAAAATGTTGCTTTATTTAAGATGAAATTCTAGTAGGATTACAGGAAATCATCTCAAACTTATTGGTTGGGTATTGAATTTTCTCATGTTCTGGAGAAAAACATTAAATTTTAAAACAACGTAAAACACTAGGAGTAAAGAATTTCTAGTATATGATAAGTTGTATATCTTACACTGATTTAAATAATATATAAATTCACATTGGTTGTCCTAAATTACCACCACTCTCTTCCCTCCATCTTTTGGTCCCTCCTCCCAGATAATATTATGCCATTTACCACTAATGGTCTTCTAAACTGAACAATGGGAGATGCAAATTTTCAGAACTAGGGTATTGCTACCATTTTAGTTTTAGAGACTACTCGATCTGCTGGTGCTTTCCATGGATGTTTCCAGCAGACAAATGCTTGGAGAAGCCTATAACTCAGCACAATGGAGGGGGGAAGAAGTGTAAGAGGATCCTCTGATATCAAAAGGCTCTGCCATTTGCTTTTCACAGTAGGCTCTGGTTCATCCCTGATTCTGTTCCGCAGCACTGGTACTCCAAGGGTTCCCTGAAAGGTTGTATAGCATGGTAGCTTACTCCATTCTAGTTACACCTTACACAGAGGGACCACCAGAGCGAGATTATCCTGAGCTATTAAGCCTGAAAGAATGGAAGGCTTCCTAATACCGCTTCCCTTCCATTCTAAAAAGCTGGCGATTGGGGTTAGATCAATCAGACCAATCAAGGAAGTCATTGTTGGAGCTTGTGATCATGCGCCAGCATTCCCCTTGAGAAACAAAGATGCTGCCAGTGTGCCAAGTTTGCAGCTGACGAAACTCCTAGGTTGTAACTAGAATCGCTCTATGCAACACCAGTTCTTATATGAATGCACTTCTGAGGGACGCTGATTGCCCTTCTCACAACAAAACTATTCCTTTTTTAATTGCAAATAGGGCTCTTAGTATTTTTTACTTTTTTGTAAATAACATGATATATGATTTTTCATTTATATTTTATTTTATGTTATTAGAAATTAGCTTTTTTATCTTAATAGTAACAGTTTATAATCTCTAATTACTGGATAAGTAATCTTGAAACACTCAAACCTTGAGAAGCATTTCATTTCCCTACTAGTCCATTGAGTCATCAGGGATGAAAATTACTTGTTGGTTTAAATTTAGTACTAAGAAGTCTTTCAACAGAGAAGAAAAAGCACAGAGTGAATTTTTATAAAAGATGGGAAATTATAGAATCATTATTATAGATAAAGATAACACTAGTAGCAAGAAGTTGGTGTTTTCTCTGATTTTACTTAATATTAAGAAAAGTTTTGATGACTCTGAACTCATTTGATTACCATTTGTGTTTTAAAAGTACAGTGCTCAACATTAAGGAATAGTAATTGCCCTTGATCCTTAATATGGTCCATATTTTAATAGATCATGATAGTTAAGTATACATTCTCTGCATTTCTATGAGGTTGACTGGGGGAATCATACACACTAGACTAGTTGTATCCTGGGAATATTATAGCTGGTAACCAGCTGATATTGATTCTCACTATAGAATGGTTGTTATGATGTTGGTGGTAGTGGTAGTAACAAAAGTGGTGGCAGTGATATGGAGTAAAATGAATTATTTGTTACTATATTGTGCCCAGTTTCTTAGAGATGATTTAATCAATACTTCATTTCATTCAAGTATCATAAAGATGTTTATAGTATTTTTTTACTTTATTATTTAAATCATAACTAACAATATTTTTAAAAACTTATTTTAATTGCTATAATGTCAAATAGTTCAAAATTAGCCAACTCCAGCTATACGTGTTTATAACTATATGTATGGCAGACATGACTTTCCCTCCTTTTGAGTTTGAACTGAAAGTGAAAGCTCAGTAAATAATCCTGCGCTTTTCCCTTAATAATTATTTGCCTTTAGTGTAACACAAGAATGAATGAATGAGTGAATCATATATTCTCATTGACTATGACATATTGATGTTTTCTGTATGTCTCATGTGACTATTATTGAAGATTCACATTAAACAAATGTCATTTAACCAAGTTCTTTATCTGATAGGTAGACTGAGAGCATTTTCTGAGTCTGTTATCCTGTATATAACTAGACATTTGGTAACACAGCAAACTGTAGAGCTATCCTCATCCTTTGGAAGTCAGCATGTGACTGTGATTATCATTCGACTGTGTCCGTATATCTGTTTCGTGATGTGCTCAGGTGCTCCCAATACTGATTAATGTGTGTGCTAATAACACATCTGTTTAAAATGGTGTTTCTTGTCTAAGAAAAGTTTAAAACTTAATAAAATTTATTTCCAATAAAACATGAAGTTCTTGGAGATGCCTCTCGTTTCTGACGATATGTTGCATGCTTTCTTGGTGGTTTGCTAATATTTTTATTATTTTTCTTGTTTACCAAACAGTTTGAAAAATTTAATGAACAAATGCTAATTCTTGGGCTAGTAGTTGTATAAACTGACCTGAAATAAATGAGAATTGTGTAGAGACAAAATGCTTGTAAATCTGTCTTCAGTTTTATTCTATGTAAAAACATGTCTTGGTTTTGTGACTGTACACAGATATATCTTAATAACTTAATGTAAACTGTGCCGTATAAAGGTTGTTGTACCAGCCTTACTAATAAATACTGAAACTATCAACTTTGACATCTTGTGTTTATCAACAAATTTTTCCGCCCAGGCAGGAGTATATTTGTACATTGTCAGGCAAAGCTTAAAATTACTACCTTATCATAAAAAAGTAAGGAAGATCCAAGACATTGAGTGGAGATATTAGCTTCTGTATGAAGAGGGTTAAAAGAAAGGATTCATTCTGTTGTCTATTGTTTTCTTGGTGAAGTAGATATGAAGTCACCTGCTCAGAAAGCAGTGGAAGCTAATAGGGAGTAACAGCTAGAAGAGAGGAAAAGAGACTTCAAATTGTTCTCCAGCAGAGTGGAAGAATAAATAATCTAAAAGAAAAAGAAGCTGAACCATTCATCAGCCTGAACACAAAGTTACATGTATAAAGACTTGATAAATTCTAATTAGCACAGACCTCATCAGATACATTAAAAAACAAATGCACATAAATATGAATTGTAGAAGAAGATGATTTTAAACTGGTTAGGGATAAATATTTTTAAAAAGAAGTAAATAAAAGTAAGGGATAATGAACTAGGGGAGGGGTGTAAGTTTATTACAAAATTAAACAAAGGAATAGAATCTGTGCTTAACTTTGCAAAACATCAAGAGCCCATGCGGCAAGCTCAGCTGAGACAGTGGTCAGAATTTACCCATTGAGCTGAGAGAATTAGAGTGACAGCTGAATGACTCTCTGTACATGTTTGTTGCTAACTGTAAATTACTAATAAATCTTTTTGATATTTAAGCTGTAGTGAAAAAAGATCTGGCCATTTTGTGTTTTTAATAAAGGCCACAGAATAAAGGGATCCAAAGATTGCAAAAACTAAAATAAAATAAAGTATTATAGCTGAGGGAATATTTTTAGCAAGATGCAGGAAAAGTTATGAGTTTCCAAGCTAAAATCTCAGGGAAGCTTTACAGCGGTGGAAAGAGTCGTCCATGAGGGATTAGAATATGATCAAATGAACTGCCAAAATATTAGTTTGGTGGAACAATTGTATGTTGGTAAAATAACCAATGCATTTCAGCAGGGGCTACATTTATTTTTCTTTGATTTATCGATAGAATTTGCTGCAAATTAGATATTTGCAAATATTATTCAAAATCTCAATGCTTTGTATTTTTGAAAATAAAAAAAAAATCTCATTTCTTTTTAGTGCACTCAAAATTGCACCTGGGCATTTGAAAACAAAAACAAGAAACAAAAGATAGACAAACCCATGGCAGTAATTGATCATCAGCAAATAGAAAACTGACCAATTGTCCATGTGTATGTGTGTGTCGCGCGCGCATGTGTGTGTGTGTGTGTGTGTGTGTGTGACAAGTGGTCAGATCAATTTCAGTTTTCAGTGGGTGGCATGTATGTTTTGGTAATCATTATTATACCATTTACACTAGTTTGGATAAAACATAGATTAAGTATTTGACAAGTACTATTTGAAATTAAGAATGCTTGGGCCTAAAACAGTTTAACCCTAAAAGAAAAGCAAGGACCATCTATAAACCTGGGATGCCCTGTCTTTCCCTGAGATAAAATAACTTAAAATATATGTTTTATGTTTTTAAAAAAATAACCAAGTATATAACAGTGCAAATTAAAGATCCATGTATAGGAAAGGAGAGAGGAAGAAAGATGAAGAAGTAAAGTAAAGAAGTAGAAGGCTTAATGTGCGTAAGTTAAGGAGCTAAAGAAAACACATCCTTCTTTCCTTCCCCAGAAATAATCTATTTCTGGTATTTTCAAGATAAAATATAGTTTTTGCAATTTGGAGTAAGGAAAGTGAAATTTGGTTTTTGTCCTCACACAGAGAGTAAGGCATTTCCTAAAGTTTGCCCTTCTCTCCACAGAGTCTGGGCGATTGGCACCATTTTCCCAGGTATTTTCACTTCAAAGAAGTCCGAAGGCATCCCTGGGTTGTTTGGTTAACTTGAGGCTTTGAAGGGGTATGAGCCTGGGGATTGTAGGGTAGTGTGTCTAACGTTTGATCCACCTGAAGAAAATGATAAGGCATTAAATATTTCCGTCAATGAGTAAAATATAAAATCATTATTACATCTTACATAGTAAAAGTATTCCATAAAATATTTCAGTATAATTAGAAGATGGATTGAAGAAGAAAAACTATTCTCAGATCACTTTAACATGTTGTAATTGTAATATCATTGCAAAACTAATCCAAGTACTTGAAGGAATCGGAACTTACAGAAAATGAGCACGAAACCTGATTAAGTTATGCCCCAGAAGTAGTGTGAAGTTTAGAACCTGAAAGAGAAATAGCCCTGAAAGTGCGTCACTGAACTCACTGAAAGTATTCAAATCTCATGTGAGGGCCTAGACTCAGAACAAGAAGGAAACTGTTGAGATATTTCAGCTCATTTGAAGAAATTAAATGACGAACATAAAAGAAAAAAAAAGGAGCAGAGAAGGGGAGGGAAGATGATAGGAATGTAGGAAAGGAAAGTGAGAGAGGAAGGAAAGTGAAGAAAGAGTGGGTAGGTAGAGGAAAGGAAGGAAGAGAGGGAAGAAGGGAGGAGGGGAGGAAGCAAGGAAGGGAGAGAGAAAAAAATGAAGGAAAGCGAGCAAGCAGGGTGGAACAGATGAACCAATGCATTCTAAAAGACGTCAGTGTCTGGTCTGTGAGCAAAGGACTGGGACGAACTAGGAGTGTTTAGGGATGTTCTCTTTCACGTTTCACTATTACTATTGTTTATCTTAAAACAACAACAAACAAAAGGCCAAAACTAAACCAAGACAAGAGTTGTTCAGAGCATCGACCACCACAAGAACAAATTAAAGACGTGCTATGGACAACCAAAGGATAGACCAAGAGACTGGCAAGATGGCTCAGCCAGTAAATGTGCTTATTGGCAAAGTTGGTGCCTGAATCCAGTCTGCAGAACCAATGTAAATACAGAGAGAACAGATTCTGAAACGTTGTTCTCTAACCTACACAAACACAGTCCGTGGCATGTGTGAGCCTTTACACATACATGCACACAGCACACATACCAATAGTATAATAATAATAATAATAATAATAATATTTAAAAAACATTTGTTAATGAAATACAATGCAGCAAGAGGGTACCTTTGCCTGCCTTAAGCCATGGTACACCACAGAGAAACTATGTCATGCAACAGCTCTGGTGTAAAAGAGTTTTATTGGGGTTGGGGTGGGGAGAGGAGGACCTAGAGAAAGGGCAAAGGCATGCTAGTGAACATGTAGTGAAGCAGATGGGAGCAGAGCATGAGGGCAGAGAAGGGGGGGGTGGGGTAGGCAAGGAAAAGAGGGAGAGCAAGTGTGGAGAACAGACAGGGGGAATACAGAGACACAGGGAAACATGCAGGCAGAGAGAGAGAGAGAGAGAAAGAACTGAGTTGGCTGGGTGCTACATCCATTCCAGTAGTGACAAGCGCGACAGGCCCCAAAAACCTGGGTACTGTCCCGAGGTGAAAAGTTCACGGAAACTTAGTCTCCTGGAACCGTGGCATCCTGTATAATGAATGCTCCAATGTCCTTGCTTTAGTTTGTAAATGGATTGGTGTGCTTTCCCTTAATATTGCTTTATTATAAGGGCCTCTATTTGACATATAGTTAAGTTAGATTCTTCACCATCCTAGTCAGTCCTTTAGCCGACCCTGGGCATGGATAGCTAAGTCACTGCCCTACACAGGAATTTACAATTATCTAGGAAGAAGGAAGTTTGTGATCTAAGGAGGAACCAGAGTAGATACTTAGAACTATAGATAGCTGAGTTACACCCATACACAAGAATTTACAATGGCCTAGGGGGAAGGTGGACTATACAATAGACTAGAATAGGAACTATGGCAAGGGCACGAAGCCCTTGCCCCTGGCTTCTAAGATTAAGCTGACCTGACTTGGGTCTGCTTTTGTTTTGTTTTGTTTTTTGTTTTTTGTTGTTGTTGTTGTTGCAATCCTTTCTCTTTTTTTTTTATTAGTATTTTCTTTATATACATTTCAAATGCTATCCCGGAAGTTCCCTATATCCTCCCCCCCGCCCTGCTCCCCTACCCACCCACACCTGCTTCTTGGCCCTGGCATTCCCCTGTGCTGGGGCATATAAAGTTTGTAATACCAAGGGGCCTCTCTTCCCAGTGGTGGCTGACTAGACCATCTTCTGCTACATATGCAGCTAGAGATAAAAGCTCTGGGGGTACTGGCTGCTGTTGAATCCCAGTTGTTAACATTGAATTTTATCCCAGCTGATTTCTGCCAGTCCTTCCATGTTTGCATTCCTCTGTTTTATGTAAGAATCCTGTAACCTCATTGTACCTTGCCAGTGTGTCACCTAACTTCCCTATTTTCTTCTGTATAAAAAGTTTGATACTCGATTTGACAAATTACATTCAAATCCACACCCCCTTGTGTTGAGTCTGTTTGTCATTCCACTTTCACCGACTCCTTTGCCCACCTACAACCAGAACCTGTTCCATGCAGATAGGAGACCCAGAAGGGGTAAGTCTATGGCAGCTGGGTACCCCTTTATCTCTGCACACCTGGTATCTGGTGGTGGTGGCATGTCATGATGGTTAAAGCAGCTGCTAGGTTCCCCAAGGGCAGGCCAGCAGAATTGTCTGTAAGCTAACACAAACCAAGTGGTACATTTACTAACCTATTCTTCCTGATGCACTCTGTTTTTTAAAAGCCAAAATATGAGGTGAAGAGGTAGATGTAAAAAACTTGTAAAGTTTGAGAATGCTATATTTAAATATGAGCTGGTTTCATTTCAAAGTCAAAGGTGGACCAATATGCAGAAGCATAATCTAGTCTTTGCTGGTGATTAAATAATATCAGAAATATGGCAGGGGCTCTACATTCATGTCTCTCATGGCAGTATTGGAATGTCAATGACAGGGGTGGCTAATGTCATCTGACCACATTATTCTGTCTCCATCACTGTTTAATGGCTGCTCCCTAGTGACTGTTTCCTGATAGTGTTAGCATTTCCTCTAGGCTACACCCAACAGTTACCTACCAACAGCCAGGTAGGAGCATGCCTTGAACAAAAAAAAATTCATTCTCTCTCTCTCTCTCTCTCTCTCTCTCTCTCTCTCTCTCTCTCTCTCTCTCTCCCTCCGTCCCTCCCTCCCTCCCTCCCTCCCTCCCTCCCTCCTTCCCTCTTCCCACCTCCTTCTCCACCTCCCTTCTGTTGGACCACTGCTGCCAGCATATTATAAAACACAATAGGCCTCTGCATATAATTAACACTTTCCCACCCAGTGCCCAGCCCATGTCCTTGCAACATGTCTTGTTTCTCAGTCTTTAGTTCCCCACTCGGCCTTCTGA
Organism: Mus musculus; assembly: GCF_000001635.26. NCBI lineage: Eukaryota > Metazoa > Chordata > Mammalia > Rodentia > Muridae > Mus > Mus musculus. Next base: position 14,868,757 of record NC_000071.6, read on the forward strand.
CATTTACTACATGGAGCCTGACAGGTTGAGGAGCCGAACAACAGAACTATCTCCACCTTTGCAGAACCCCCCTCACCCCCACCCCACACTTCCCTTTTCTACCCTGGACCTCAGGCAGAGCAGGCACCATTCTATAGATTGGATCTGAAGCCCAGCCATTGTCTGTACTTTCAACAAGAATCTCAATAGATCTACCAGGAATTGTCCTTCCTTCCCTGAAGCAAGGCATGGAAAATGTATCTATATATCTTAGTTTTCAGTAAATATCTCAAGTACATATAACCAATAGGCCCCTGAAAACTTGGCTGAAATTAATTTTCTGAACTATATGTTTAAAAGTACAAGAAACTACTAGCTAGTTGAATGTTTTGCTTCCCACATCAGCATATATCATTGATGTATTACTAATAACATGATAATCTCTGAAATATATATAGGTGATTTGAATAAATATTTAATAAATAGTTAATAAATAGTTAATACAGCACAGTCCTCAGAAAAACCCATGAGTAGATACTGCATAAATGCATATATTCTGATCTGCATTTTAAATGTTAATTTCCAAATGTCATTTCTGCATACCATTTTTCTAAAGCCCCACTGGTGAGCTGTAGCAATAATACTGGTTGAACCAGGTCTGAGGAGTCTTCTAGTGACTCACCCATTTTATTCCAGGAGCTGACACCAATTCATTATGAGGGTCTTGCTGAGTTCTGGGTTTCTGGGACCTTTCTTAAAGCTCTGTCTTCTTATTGATATTTCAGAGCAGTCAGGTACCTGAGCCTTTTTCTTTCTCTTCTATAGCATCAGCATTTACACTTAGCTCAAATAAGACACATGATATACATGAAAAAAAAAGTTCAGCAGGTGAAAGGAATAAGGGCAAAATTTAGAATACACATGAAAATTTCACAATAAAACTCATTTATATACTAACCAAAACCCAATTTTAAAAATTATTCATCAAAGAGAATTCAAGGCATCAGAAATCTGAGGAAGCTAGTCACATTTCATCTCCAATAAAGAAACTATCAAACTGATAACTAAACTAACTATTTCAGAAACTTTCTTGGAAATATCATGGTTTCATTCTTGGTGACAGCTGAATGAATTTTGTGTGTGTGTATATCCATTCATCTGTTGGTGGACATCTACGCTGGTTAAATGCCATGTCTATTGTGAATAGTGCAGCAGTAAACATGGATTTCTAAGGATCCCTGAAACTGTGTTGACATCCTACATGTAAATATCGAAATAGTAAATCTATTTAGAGTTTTTGAGAAAGGTCCAATGATAGAAACATTTAGCAGTCAACTTGATAGTATCTAAAATCATCTGGGAGATAGCCCTCCAGGCTTACCTACTGGAGATTATCTAGATTATGATGATTCATGTTCAAAGACTCATCTTAATTCTTGGCCTGGCCGTTTTATGCACAGGAGACCCTGACCCATGTAGAATGTAGAAATTGGGCTGAGCACTAGCATGCATTCATATTTTGCTGCTTCCTGAGAAAGAGTAGATGCAATGTGAGCAGCCAGCTTCCTGCTCCTGCCAGCAGGCCTTCCCTGGATCAGCCAAGTCTTCCTCACCATAATCTGCAAGCCGAAACCAACACCTTCTCCCTTAAGTTTCCTTTCACAAGGATGTTTTGTCACAGCAGCAAGAAAGTAACTAAGGCACCTTCATGCTGACTTGCAAAGTGGCTGCCCCAGTTTACAATACCCAGCAATGTGTAAATGATCGTTCACTATCATGCTCTCCAGAATTTTTGTCACTTTCTTTTTTGATGATGACCACCCTGACTAGGATTATATGGAAGGAATCTCAATGCAGGTTTAACTCCATCAAAGAAATGAAAGTGAAAGAGGCTGACTCCATGACAGGCTTCAAATTGGAAGTTCAGGACACTAGTCCTAAGAACTGGGCAAATCCAGGCAAGCCTAGGCAAGGCAGTTACTGGAAAAACAAAACAAAACAAAACAAACAGGCTTCAGGCAGTTAGTCAGAAATTGCCCTACTATGAGAAGCCGACTAGACATCTGTTCTGAAGCTAGGGTGATCAGGGTTAGCAACAGTTTTCAGACCTCCCCAGCAACAGTTTCTAGTCTCTACACTCCAGAAATGGAATGTACCTAGAGATGGAGTAAGATAAAGACCCCCAACCCTAGACTTCCTCAGGAACAGTTTCCAGACCTCCCCAGCAATATCTTCCAACCCCCATGCCCCAGTAATGAATGTCCCTAGAGATGGAACAAAATAAAGGTTGCCTACCCTGAAAGCCCCTAATGTGTTTTAAATCAGGCCTGGGAGCTCACATGGTTGTGTCTTTGTGTTGGTGATGGGAGACCCCTGAATGCTGGGCTTCTGCAGAATAAAACAATATTTGTGTTTACATATTATTTGAGTCCAGGAGAATCATTGCCCCTTAAAAATGCTCTAAAAATTAGAAGATATGGGATTAATTATAGAACAAATTTTAGAGAAATAATGGATGATGACAGTTTTCTAAAGCAAATGCCCTAACAAGAGAATAAGATAACAGAGAGGTAAAGTGTTTTCTACAGTCTAGTGAAGCTGAGGACTGTGATTAAGATGTTGTGATGGCACTGACTCAGACATTAGCGATACATCTAATAGGACAATAGCTGTTCCTCCCAAGGACAGCTGCCATCATCAGAGGATCCAGAACTTCTTTAAATGAAGTCCCGTTACTCTGAATATGCCACACTAGGCCTGCTCCCAAGAACATCTGCTTTTCTAATACAGAAAGACAGGGCTCCTCTGTAAACTTACACAGAGCTTTCATATTTAACTTTGGCTATTTTTACTTGTCCACAATTTATTAGGCATATCTCTATAAGTAAGCACTACAAGGCAGAGGTGATGTCAGCTCTCCTGCCTTTTAGGCATTTTAGGCATTTTTCACTCATAACCTCCACAAGGGTGTTCTTGTTTATGGAGATTTTTTTAAAGTTTCCATTCCAGAATAGTCAACAATTGCACTGATTTTCCAGGCAGGTGCTCTTTATGCCTCACACTTTCCAGGGTGACTTGAAAACTAGACTGTGAATGATCTGGCCCTTAGACACATTTGCTACCAACTTAATTCCTTAGCTTTCTTCCACTCTATTATGAGTGGTAGCTCATAATAGAGAAGTAGATAGCATGATGTGCAAACAATTTGTAGGGATGTTGCTTCTAGAAATTAAAGTAACAGGAAGTGCACAGGGAGGGTCCAAAGATGGACCATTGAGAAAATGAGTGCAGAGCTGAAAAAGGAGCCTCAGACCACAGAAGTGTTACTCAGCTGAAGGCAAGTGCAGGGACATTGGTCCATTCTAGGAGCTGTTCTTCATTGTTCTTTTTAGCCCTTTGCTGGCAGCAGCTGTGGCATTAGAGGTTTCCTTAACCACAGCAGTATCTGCTCCATGAGAGGCTTTCATGCAGAGACACAGATGGCTCACATGAACAGCTGGTGCATCAAACTGTGTGCAAAAACTAGTATGAAATACATAATGTGTGTACTAAAGGATGCATTGGAACTAAAACTTAAGACTGTAGGACACGTGTGGTGGTCAGGTCCTTAATTAGGGAAAAGTGTTTGCTCTAGTCCACTCTGTGACCCTCCCTGCCCCTCAGGACCATAAGCCAATATCTGTCCAGGAGGGCAATGGACAAGAGTGAGATGGCAGTGGGTTCAGAACTCCTTTGAGTATGTACAGTAATAACCATACACTGGAACAGCTACAGAGACAGATCAACTTTCCTTGGGGTGATTCAGAGGTGATATAGTTTGGGGGACAGAGATGGGGAGGAGATATGTGTATCCAGGATGAGCAAAGATCACTGACTAAATGCTAAAGGTGCTAGCTGAACAGGTTATCGAGAAAAAGGAAGTTGAACCTGTAATCTAGCTAAGGCTACTTGACACTCTGCAAGTAGAGATATGTAGAGGTTAAGGTCAGAAAAAGAGATGCCCTGTTGATAAAGGGAGTCTGCCATTTTGCACCTAACCTAGAAGGCTATGTGGATAATGGTAGACTTTGACCTTAATTAGCAGGGTTACACCACCCATTCTGGAAAATACTGAGCACTGCTTTTCTTATTGTTGTTTTTCCTAAGTATAATTTTAGTTTACTCCAAGAGTCTATTTCTTTTATTAAATGAAATATTGTATGTGTAAAATTGATCCTTTAACTTTTTATACCAAGGAAGCACTAAAAAAAATTGGTAGAATGAATTAAACAAATTATTAGCCCAAAGCCTGGTTAACTTGAGAATAAATAGAGATCCTTTTAACTAAATTATTGAGGTTAGCTTGTTATTCTTTTAATGTGTAAAAATAAATAGCTTAGCCTTCTGTAAATATGTTTTGGGTTCCTGATTTTAATATCTTTCTTTAATGATGGTGCAGCTTTCTTTCAGCTGGGCTAGCAATGCCTCCACTGTAGAAACTTCAAAGGAACCCTCAGAGCTGCTGCCTCTGCAGTAGTTCAGGATTTTCAGGAAGTGGGATATAAAAGTGTGTCTACTCCCAGGGAAGAATAAAGCCTAGACCCAGATACATTCAGAAATGTAATTGAGCTAGACGTTGCTTTTTTCACACCAGGGCTTAACTGAAACGTGGCTGGCCTTATTTTGCTTGCTATTGATCTATTTTGTATATTCTGTCCAGTTCTTCTTTCCTGATTGTATGGTGTTCATCTTGTCACCACTGTCATTAACAACTGTCAGATGTCACCTTGACAAGTACATGTGCCTTCAGTATGTTAGACATTACCTAATTCAATTCAGTATAGCGTTAGCAATTGCCTGGTCACAAGATAATCAGGACTAAGACCCAAATTAGTTTTAAAAAAATTAAAGCTGAAATCATATCCAATATCATAGCACATTTTCAAATATTACAGCCAAAACTTGGGATCTTAGGTTAGAAGATAAAAGGAGCAGGGGAGGAACTTACAGAAAATTTCTACCTTTTATCTGCTGTGAACTTTAAGCTGATTTGAATGTAGAAAGCAGCGATGCTTATTCAGAGAATATTTACTGACACTGTTCTGAATCAAGGGAGGTAGAGCAATCCTAAGGACACAGGTCACTAGATCCTTGGGTTCTCAGCAGCCTCAGTAGGACATGGATTCTCTTTACTTCAGGTACATTTTTACATGTAATATAGAACTGTAAAGTCACGTACATAAGAAACCAATGTCATTATCATTGAGTAGTATGCAAGACACTTATATCTAGAGCCCAATGTTTCGAACTCTTACCAAGCTGTCGGTGTCTACTCATGGTGGTTTCTCTGTGTCTCTGATAACCAGGCAATAGAAAAAGATTATGTTTGAGCATTTTTTTCTATTAGATCCAGACTGAATAAAGAATATCATATGTATACAGGAACATGTATTTGCAATAATTTGAATAAAATGTAGTTTTTCTAACCATCTTTTAGTAAGCATTCTAATATTTCATGCCATAATCTCTCTTCAGAAACTTTCCTGTTTCCCATGCCTCTATTTCTTAGGGTGTAAAACATGAATGACAGCATCTTCAATAAATGGTGCTGGCTCAACTAGAGGTCAGCATGGAGAAGAATGCACCTCAATCAATCCATTCTTATCTCCCTGTACAAAACTCATATCTATGTGGATCAAGGACGTCCACATAAAACCAGAAACAGTGAATCTAATAGAAGAGAACGTGGGGAAAAGCCTCGAGCACAAGGGGATAAGAGAAGCACCTAAAAAATATTCAACATCCTTAGTCATCAGGGAAATGCAAATCAAAACAACCCCAAGATTCCACCTCACACCAGTCAGAATGGCTAAAAGCAAACAGTCAGGTGACAGTAAATATTGGCAAGGATGTAGAGAAAGAGGAACACTCCTCCATTGCTGGTTTGGATTGCAAGCTGGTATAACCCCTCTAGAAAGCAGTCTGGTGGTACCTCAGAAAATTTGACATAGTACTACCTGAGGACCCAGGTATACCACTCCTGGCCATATACCCAGAAGATGTTGCAACATGTAATAAGCACACATATTCCACTATGTTCATAGCAGCCATGTTTATAATAGATAGAAGCTGGAAACAACCCAGATACCCCTCAATAGAAAAATGGGTACAGAAAATGTGCTACACTTACACAATAGAATGCTACTCAACTATTAAAAACAATGACTTTAAGAAATTTGCACACAAATGGATGGATTTAGAAAATATCATCCTGAGTGAGATAATTCAGCCACAAAAGAATACATATAGTATATACTCACTGATAAATGGATATTAGGCAAAGATCATTAAATACCCAAGAAAAAACTCATGGACTATATATAGCTCAAGAGGAAAGAAGACCAAAGAGTGGATGCTTCAGTCCTCCTTGAAGGGGGAACAAAATAATCCAGGGAAGTAGAGGGTGTGAGGGACATGGGAGGAAGAGAAGACGGGGAGTGGGGAAAAGAAGGGAAGAATCACATATGGGAGGAGATCGAGGAGATATATAAAGGGTTAGGAAATTGAACAGAGGTGTGTAGCAATGGGGCATGGGGAACTGGGGGTAGCAACATGAAAGTCCCAGATGCCAGGAAAGCAAGAGCCTTCCAGGTCCCCAAGGGGGTGACAGCCGAAATACCCCACAATGGGGAGGGAGAACATATCTAGACTATATCCAGAGGTTAGGCATGCCCCCTCCACTCCCTGATTGAGGGATGGGTCCACACACCCATCTCCAAAATTTTAACACAGAATTGCTCTTGTCTAAAGGAAATACAGGGACAAAAAAGGAAAGAAAATACAGAGACTGAAGGAAAGGCCATCCAGAGACAGCTCCACCTGGGGATCCAATCCACGTGCAGACACCACACCCAGACACTATTGCAGATGCCAAGAAGTGCTTGCTGACAGGAGCCTGATACAATTGTCTCCTGAGAGGCTCTGCCAGACCCTGACCAATATAGATGTGTATGCAGATGCTCACAACCAACCATTGTACTGAGCACAGGGATCCCATGGAGGAGTTAGAGGAAGGACTGAAGAAGCTGAAGAGGGTTTATCTGGCATCAGTGGAAAGGGAGGCCCTTGGTCCTGTGAAGGCTTGATGCCCCAGTGAAGAGGAATGTTAAGATGGAGTGGTGGGAGTGGGTGTGTGGGTGGAGAGTACCCGCATAGAAGCAGGATAAAGGAGGGGTAGGATGAGGGTTTGCAGAGGGGAAACCAGGAAAGATGATAACATTTGAAATGTAAATAAATAAAATATCCAATTTTTTAAAAAGATGATAGATGGGTAAATAGATGATAGATAAATAGATAGGTAGGTAGATAGATAGATAGATAGATAGATAGACATATAGATAGAAAGATAGAAAGATAGACAGATAGATAATAGATTGATATATAATTTATTGATATACAATTTATTTTTGACATTAAAAAGGATATGTTATTGTAAAGACTGTGGGACTTTTAAAGTTATTGAGATCTTGGGGATGAATAAGAAAGTAGGGGTTGAGGCTTAATAATGATGTGTTAGTGTGTCAAGTCGACAAGGGGTCAATTGTACTGGCTGGTTTTGTGCGTCAACTTGACACAAGCTGAAGTTATCACAGAGAAAGGAGGTTCAGTTGGGGAAATGCCTCCATGAGATCCAGCTGTAAGGCATTTTCTCAATTAGTGATCAAGTGGGGAGGTCCCCTTGTGGGTGGTGCCATCTCTGGGCTGGTAGTCTTGCTTCTATAAGAGAGCAGGCTGAGCAAGCCAGGGGAAAGCAAGTCAATAAAGAACATCCCTCCAAGGCTTCTACATCAGCTCCATTTTTCTGACCTGCTTGAGTTCCAGTCCTGATTTCCTTTGGTGATGAACAGCAGTAAGGAAGTGTAAGCTTAATAAACCCTTTCCTCCCTAAAAAAAAAAAAAAAAAGGATATGTTAGTATGATCTATACTATACTCTTCTAAATTTCACTGATGTAGAAGTCCATAATTTTCTATTAGATTTATTTCCTATTCTCTAGCATACAAAGATTTTGCCGATAAATATAGGGGAACTACTACTTATTGTTCACTTATTCCAATCAGCATAGTGTCATCAATATAAGGAGTTATGTGATGTTTGTGAAAGAGAAAGGTTAAAAAAAATCCTGGCCAAACAAATTATGACATAGATATAGGGACTTGATATACCTCTCACATGGGATAGTGAGTGTAAACTTGGGAGTAGCCTGGTGAGCTAAAAGCAAACTGTTTCTTGTGGTCCTTATTGAAGATTATGGAGACAAAGAATTTGTGAAATCACTAGCTTCATTCCAAAAATCAGGGAATGTATTGATTTATTCAAGTTAGAAAATCATATATTTTACAGCAGCTGCAACTGGAGCTTCTACTAGGTAAAGTTTAAGATGACGCTTTCCTTCTCCCTACTCCATCTGTCTTCCACTAAGGCCAGCTATCTATGTTGACTGGCAGGGGAAGGGTAATCACCACACCTGCATTTATCAAGTCACAGATGGTGGCGTGCCATTCTGAACTGCAGCCGTGATTTTGGTTTAATGCCCTCCTCAGTAGACACAACTCGATGACTTCACTTGACCGCCCTACCATAACAGCACTCATCTCACCATTAGGGAAGCATTGTAGGTTTTTACACTCTGCTGAGTACTTCTAACTTTATCTGTGTTTCAAAATATTGGAAAATAGCCAGGTGTTCAGAGAACACTGGGCCTACAAACCCGAGTAAGAGCTCCAATTACTACCTGACATTCCCTATTTGAATAGACACCCCTCTTCAAATAGGCAAACATGATATTTGGGGATCCTGGATAGAGCACCATTTCAGAGCCATCTTTGATAGTCTTTGAAAGCATTGATGGGTTTCTTTTCCTCAATTCACAGATAGCCTTTCATAGGACAGATGTTCTTTTTTATGAAAACTGGAAGAAAGAGTAACATTAAACATCTTTGAGGTGTTCCAAATTCATACTCTAGGGAACTCAATTGCCCCTTCAATCAGTTAAGGAGCCTGTGAACTGGGTCAATTCGGGGATTAATTTGGAGACCTTTGTTCTGTGTTCTTATGATTATAGTCAGATTATGGTATATGTGACTTGGAAATATTCTGCTAGCACAGCAAGCAAAACTTCTAAGGTATTATGTCTGTCTTACTTCTATGAACACTCTGTGTAGCTAGCAAACACCCAAGACTTCCCAGGTTAAGAAACTCTCATGACTACTACTACTACTTTGAATTCTTATGTCCACTGTAACCGTACCCACCCTGTACTTTTCCTAGTTCAGATCTGGGCATGCCTTCTGCCATATTTAATTACTTCCAGTTCATGTAATTTTCTCATGACCTTGACTGCAGTCCCCCATTAACGTTCTAACATATAGGTAAAAGGGATCATAAAATTGTTATGTCATCAAAGAGTGCTGGAAAGTTCTAGACTCACTCTTGCAGTGAGGATAAATAGGTCTTGATTGAAATAGTCACTCTATCTTCAACAAAATTATAGAAGAAAACTTCCCATACTTAAAAAAACAGATGCCCATGAACACACAAGAAGCCTGGAGAGTTCCAAATAGACTGGACCAGAAAAGAAATTCCTCCCAACACATAATAATCAGAACAACAAATGCACTAAATAAAGATAGAATATTAAAAGCAGTAAGGGAAAAAGATCAAGTAACATATAAAGGCAGGACTATTAGAATTACTCCAGACTTCTCACCAGAGACTATGAAAGCCAGAAGATCCTGGGCAGATGTTATACAGACACTAAGAGAACACAAATGCCATCCCAGGCTGCTATACACAGCAAAACTCTCAATTACCATAGATGGGGAAACCAAAGTATTCCATGACAAAAACCAAATTCACACAATCTCTTTCCATGAATCTAGCCCTTCAAAGGATAATAAAGGGAAAACACCACCACAAAGATGGAAACTACACTCTAGAAAAAGCAAGAAAGTAATCCCTTAACAAAACAAAAGAAGAAAGCCACAAGAACAGATTCCAAACTTTAACAACAAAAATGACAGGAAGCAACAATTACTTTTCTTTGATATCTCTTAACATCAATGGACTCAATCCCCCTGCTTACAGGAAACCCACCTCAGGGATAAAGACAGACACTACCTTGCCTCAGACACTCTGGGTCCCTTCTCTCTGTGGAACAAGTCTCTGGAGCAGGTGGGCAAGGCATCGGCGGGAATTGACAGACAGACTCTACACAAGGGAGTGTGGATCTGAATGTAACAACCAACAGGATGCCACAATTCCAGGAAACTAAGTTTCCATGAACTTTTTGCCTCAGGACAGCACCCAGGTTTTCAGGGCCTATCGTGCTTGTCACTACTGGAGTGGATGTAGCACTACCTCAGAGTAAAAGCCTGGAAAACAATTTTCCAAGCCAATGGTCTGAATAAAAAAGCTGGAGTAGCCATTCTAATATCGAATAAAATTGACTTTCAACCCAAAGTTATCAAAAAAGACAAAGAAGGGCACTTCATGCTCATCAAAGGTAAAATCTACCAAGATGAACCCTCAATTTTAAATATCTATGCTCCAAATGCAAGGGCAGCCTCATTCATTAAAGAAACTTTAGTAAAGCTCAAAGCACACATTGCACCTTACACAATAATAATGGGAGACTTCAACACCCCACTCTCACCAATGGACAGATCGTGGAAACAGAAACTAAACAGAGATACATGGAAACTAACAGGAGTTATGAAACAAATGGATTTAACTGATATCTACAGAACATTTTATCGTAAATCAAAAGGATATACATTCTTCTCAGCACCTCATGGTACCTTCTCCAAAACTGAACATATAAATAGGCCTCAACAGATACAAAAATATTAAAATTATTCCCTGAACCCTATCATATCACCACGGACTAAGTCTGATCTTCAATAACAGCATAAATAATAGAAAGCCAAGATTCACATGGAAACTGAGCAATACTCTACTCAATGATATCTTGGTCAAGGAAGAAATAAAGAAATAAAAGACTTTTTAGAGTTTAATGAAAATGAAGCCACAACATACCCAAACTTGTGGGACACAATGAAAGCAGTCCTAAGAGGAAAACTCATAGCCCTGAGTGCCTCAAAAAAGAAACTAGAGAGAGCATACACTAGCAGTCTGGCAACACACCTAGAAGCTCTAGAATGAAAGGAAGGAAATTCACCCAAGAGGAGTAGATGAAAAGAAATAATCAAACTTAGGGCTGAAATCAACCAAGTGGAAACAAAAAGAACTATTCAAAGAATCAACCAAACCAGGAGCTGGTTCTTTGAGAAAATAAACAAGACAGATAAACCCCTAGCCAGACTAACTAGAGGGCACAGGGACAGTATCCTAATTAACAAAATCAGAAATGAAAACAGAGACATAACAATAGATTCTGAGGAAATCCAAAACATCATCAGAGCCTACTACAAAAGGGTATACTCAACAAAACTGGAAAGCATGGATGAAATGGACAACTTCCTAGACAAATACCAGGTACCGAAGTTAAATCAAGATCAGATTAATGATCTTAACAGTCCCATTTCCCCTAAAGAAATAGAAGCAGTCATCAATAGTCTCCCATCCAAAAAAAAAGCCAAGGAACAAATGGGTTTAGTGCAGAGTTCTGTCAGACCTTCAAAGAAGACCTAATTCCAACTCTCCTCAAACTGTTTCACAAAATAGAAACAGAAGGTACTCTCCCCAATTCATTCTATGAAGCCACAATTACTCTGATACCTAAGCCACAGAAAGATCCAACAAAGAAAGAGAACTTCAGACCAATTTTTCTTATGAATATCTATTCAAAAATACTCAATAAAATCCTTGTTAACCAAATCCAAGAACAAATGAAAGCAATCATCCATCATAACCAAGTAGGCTTCATCCCAGGGATGCAAGGATGGTTTAATATATGGAAATCCATCATATATTGTCTTTTCTGGAGAACAACATAAGAACTTTAGCAATGGTAAAATCAGAAATTGTCGTTACAACATTATTAAGAAGACACATCCATAAAAACTTTTTAGAAGTATCTGAAATTTCTCTGTATATAAAGTATGTAAGCAAGACCACTTGACTAGTCCTTTGTTACTTCAGTGGCACCAGCAGCCCACAAGATATCCAATGTAGGCATCAGGGCATTCCAAACCCATGAGGCAATAATGCATGACCTGGGACCTGCAGACCAGTTACCAAGCCAATGACCACTATATTCCCAGAACCCCCTTGGCTTACCTTCCACCCTTACTTGTGTTACATTATTTTCCATATAAATAAGGAGAATGCCCCCTCCTTGGTCTCTTCTCTCCTCTCCCCCTCTTCTCTCTCTCTCTCTCTCTCTTTCTCTCTCTCTGCCACTCCTTTTAGAACTTCTTCCCATGGAACGGCTTTGGCCTAGCACGCTGCTTTGGTGATACCCACTATTCTAACACATCATCCACACTCTTCAAGAGTATGATAATGTGAAGATTATTTATGTCAGTATGAGAAGGTTACAGAGATTCTGTGTGGATGTGTGCACTCGCCATAGTCTTTAGCATATAGGAGAATCCTTCACCAATCCAAAAGTCAAGTATAATAAGTTCTTTGTATCCGTAATATAAAACTACAAACTTGACCACCTCAAAGACATAGTAGGACACTGTGGTAGGGACTGGGAGAAAGAAAACAAGCTTCAGTGTGGGTGACCGTTTTGCCATACTCCTGGACACCAGGATCCTGACATGAAGCTGCAGCTCTCCATAGGTCTGTGGCCATCCATCAGTCATGTAATGGCAACACCCAAGCCTGTCCATAGGTAGAAAACATGACCATAGGTCATGTAGCCTCAAGATACATCTTCATTTTAATGAGGTAAAGGTCTGAAGGGCTTAGCCAATAAGCTCTCCGTCCCAGACACTCTTCCCTGCAAAACATATTTGATCTCAGGCCTACACTGAGAAAATGGGGTATGGTTTCACTCATCACAACTCTCTCCACCACGACAATAAAGGCTTTAAAACCATGGACTGTCTCTTGTCATCAGGATCCACCATGGGGAGAAATGGAACAGGCCTTCTATAGAGCAGCATCTAATCTCCTGCAGGAGGCCTCTCAGCGCTCCAAGCCATGGCCTCCATCAAGCCAAGCCTCTCACGGAGAAAGCCAAGGACTCTCCTCCCCGCAGGACCCAGCCAGAGCTCACCCCTCATTTCCCCTTCGGCCCTGGGGCTAGATCCAGCCCCTAGTCTGTTCTCAGCTCTTCCATTGTTCCCAACATGCTGGTAGGCAGTAACTGCCTGGGAAAAACTTACACTAGAGGAAAAAATATTATCATTTCTTCTGTCCATGGCCTGGATGGTTAATGTCAACCCAAGTTTCAAAGCTTTTAATTTTTGCTTACTAGGAGATGATGTTCGGGGGTTGGGCATTTGGAAGATAATTCAGAGAGCAAAACCTTACAGAAGAGATTAGCTCCTTAGGAGAGACTCAGAGTGCTGCCCTGTCTTTCTCCTCAGGTCAGCCCATAATGAACAGATGAACAGGACATTAATGAACAGGAAGCAGGCTGTCACTACATACAAAATCTACTGACAACCTGCCCTTGGATGCCTTGTCTTCAGATCTGTGATAAATGCTGTTTGATTAAAACTCATGCATTATGGTGAGCTGGCACAGAGGGCAAGAGCAAGGGAGAGCTGGCTCCACCACTCCTCTGTGTGAGGTGGCCTAGCAGAGGGGTGGAGGGTTTAGAGAGCAGGGATGTATGCCCTATACACCCTAACCCCTTGTCACCTGAGGCAGTTAGGAGAGCTGACCCCAAGGTCATGAGAGTGGATGAACATCTCACCAACGGCAGCACTCAAGAAAGCAGGTCCTGCACCTCATCTGGTCAGCATAAGAGGGCTGCCCCTGGTCGAGCAGGCACAGATGAGCCAGTTCCAAGTGTGAGATTAAGGGAGAGCTGGCCCCATCACTTGTCTGAGGTGGCATAGGTGTGGGGTTGATGCCCTCCCCTGCCTCATTCCTTACCACCTGAGGCAAACAGGAGAGCTAGCCCTTGGGTGATAAGAGTGGGTGAGATGTCTCTGTTCCTTACTTGCTGCAGCACTCAGGAGAGTGTGTCCTGCACAATATAGTGAAGCTGGCCTTGATGTCAAAGGCTTGGATGAGCCATCCCAGATGGTGTGAGAGCAGGAGAACTGGCCCAGACCCTCACAGGCTGCAGCACAGCCCTCCACCCCCACCCCCCATGCCTTGTATCTTGACTAGGCAGCACAATGGAGCTGGCCCTGGAGGGGTGGGGACAGGTGAGCCAGTTTGAGGGCATGAAACCAAAAAAGCTGACTATGCCTCCTATCTGTGCCACACTGAGTGGCCAAGCCGGAGCAGTGTTGGAAACCTTGCCCTGGAGGTGCAGATAAGAAAGAATGGGTTGGGATGCAGAGGCAGGCAGATTTCTGAGTTTGAGGCCAGCCTGGTTTACAGAATGTGTTCCAGGACAACCAGAGCTACACAGAGAAACTCTGTCTTGAAAAAACAAACAAACAGAAAGAAAGAAAGGAAAGAAAGGAGGGAGGGAAGGAGGGAGGGAGGAAAGAAGGAAGGAAGGAAGGAACGAAGAAACGAAGGAACGAAGGAAGGAAGGAAGGAAGGAAGGACGGAAGGAAGGATGAGCTGACTAGCTCAGCTACCACCCAGGCCCAGATCCAGGGCTCTGAGTTGATTCACCCCCAAATCTAGTCATCCATGAACAGTTCTATTGCTTGAAAAGGTCCTGCTGATCCGAAGCTGCAGAATCTTCATAACAGTGGGCAACATCAGGATAACTGGGAGGAGTCCTGGTAATGATTCAATATTGATGACATCACAGAACCCAGAGACCTTGAGCATGAACAATGACTCATTTGCAACAAACATTTGCAATTGAACATGTGTGGACAGAGAGAAATACTGTGGGACACACTGTGACCTACTACAGTTTTCACAATGAGAAGTTTTCTATGCTGGTTTTCTCTCTCTCTCTCTCTCTCTCTCTCTCTGTGTGTGTGTGTGTGTGTGTGTTTGTGTGTGTGTGTTACTTTGGAGCAGGAAGTTGCAAGGGTGATGGGTGAATATGAGGGGATGGGGAGATGAACCAAGACTCTAGTGCATTATAAACTTACAAAGAATCAATACAAAGTTTTTTTAAAAAATATATCCATTAGTATTTTGTTTTAGCAACTTGAATGAACTTCTTTAAGTTTCCTTTGGAAGGCTCTAACCACCAGTAATCACCATCTTATTGTGACATAAATTGTGGTTCCCCACTGTACTGGCTAGTTTTGTGTCAACTTGACACAGCTGGAGTTATCACAGAAAGGAGCTTCAGTTGGGGAAATGTCTCCATGAGATCCAACTGTAAGGCATTTTCTCAATTAGTGATCAAGGGGGAAAGGACCCTTGTGGGTGGTTCCATCTCTGGGTTCTATAAGAGAGCAGGCTGAGCAAGCCAGTGGAGGCAAGCCAATAAAGAACATCCCTCCATGGCCTCTGCATCAGCTCCTGCTTCCTGACCTGCTTGAGTTCCAGTCCTGACTTCTTTGGTGATGAACAGCAGCATGGAAGTGTAAGCCAAATAAACCCTTTCCTCCCCAACTTGCTTCTTGGTCATGATGTTTGTGCAGGAATAGAAACCCTGACTAAGACACCCACATTCCAATATATAGGTTTTAAACATATAATTAGTTTATGCTGAATGATCTTACTTCCACATGTATTTTGTCAGCAATCTAAAACTGTAATTTGCTTAAAGCAATAATTTGTATTTATATATATATATTCAGGTGCATGTGTGTATAGTTGTATGCATGTGATAGTGTGTATATGTGAGCATGCATGCTAGTGTGACTGTGCATGTGTATTCATGTGTGCGTGCATGCAAGTATGTGGTCTGTGTGTGTTAGTACTTCCTCAAAGGTAACAACTTGTTGAGTCCCAATCAAATAAAGTTATGAAGAGCATCTCCATCCCTAATACAGAAATGCTATTTAAGAAGCCACCTTTTGAATACTTTTACAGAAGACTGCATCAAACCATAAAGATTTGGGAGCAAAACCAAATGCTCATTAAAGTAGACTGAAATGCATTTAAATTTGATTCCATCTAAATGAGGCTAAGTCATAAGAGAGGTCTCACTTGCTTTTGTTGTACTTCTGGATTCATTTTTTTTCCATTTTTTTCTGAAGTGTCTACTAATTACAAGTATCAAATAATTGCAGCATACCATCATCAGTATCTGCAGTTCCTGGCCTGTTCTGTAACAGCTGATTAGAAAGACCACTGCAAGAAAAGTACCCTTTCTCTAGTATTTGAATGAGAACTTGCATTCCCGTTACCTTTGACAGAAAGAGATCCCATGTTTCACTGCACGTGGACGCATGTTTTGCTGATGTGAGAGTGTATTGATTGATGTCAGCTGTGGGTGGCTCAGTAAAGAGAGAAGCTCCGGAAGATGCTAAGCCTTCACTTTCCAAAGAAGCAGAGGGGTACAGCCTTCTCAGGAAAGACTGACAGCTAGCTCACTCCAATCGCTTTATTCAAATGTCATACAAGGTTAACTGGGGCTGGGAAAGGTTCCAGCTACCAAAGTTATCTTGCTCTTGCTGCCTGTGAGACAACCCACAAAAATCTCAGTCCCTTTGACCATGGCTAGCCATAATGAAAAGTAAGAACTCCAGTTTTGCTAAGAGCATCTGAGGTTCAAGATTAGCACAGCTGCAAGCTGTCATGTAGCACCAAGTGCAGAGTTCTCTCGAGACAGCATTTCTTCAAGGTTCAAACAGTCTCACAACAATTTCTCAGCCTTTACTGATTGGCCCAAACATAACAAAGGCTTTGCTGAAGCATATCACTGAAAGCCAGACACAAAGGGTTTAGCATACACTTCTCTTAAAGCCAGACATAGCTTTACTATACACATCACTACAAGAGTCAGACAGGAACAGTTTTCTGATTCTTCTTACAGTATTGTCTTTGCTGTATTCTCACTGATGGCTGCTAGATTTGAACATGTTTTGGTTTTTGTTTTTCCTATTTGATAATGTCAAGGATTTTCATCTCCTTCCTTTTGCTTTGTTTTTTTTTTTTTTTTTTTTTTCTTCATGTAAGAATGTGACAGGAAAGTGGAATAAACATTGATTTTGTGCCTTCTTTGGCAATTTGGGGGAGAGCGATTTTATAACTGCAAGGCTTTGCTATGAATCTAGGCATCTCATTCAAATCAGGCACCTATGTTTGTGATTCCCTAAACACAATTATGAACTGTAAAAAGCATAGCTTCACAATACTCCTAACTGGAATTAGTAAGCCTGCCTCTCTCATTATCTTGATGCTGTAGTATAGGATTTTTCTTACATAAGTTATGTAGCTTTGGCTCATATTGGTCAGAATACAAGATTGTAAGTAAAATATATAAGCAAATTGATTTTTAGACAACTATAATTGTCCTTTTATTTCCCTATCTCTGTAGAAAGACTTCTTATAGCAACCTATTTTCTTATATCTTCTTGCAGTGGCTTCTACATGAAGAGCCTATATGTGTTACACTAAGTTACTGTCATGCAAATTACAATCTAGATGAATATATATATATATATATATATATATATACACACACACATATATATATGTATATATATACATATATATTATAAAGTGATGTGGCTCTCTTTATGTAAAGGTATTTCAGACTTCTGCACTTTGAATATGTTAATAATGTATGTTGAATGTGTTAAAAGTTTATGAGAATCGTGGTTTTGATGTATTATGCTTTGATAGAGAAAGTAGCTCTAAAATTCATTGTTGGACTTGAGATGTTTTATCTTACCTGTCAGAAGGATAGCAAAAGCAAGGAAATTGTAAGTGTCGGGTAGTATAACCTTTAAGAACTTTTTTTAGTGTTACTATCTGACCAAAACAGAATAAATCATCTTCAGAGATATTGGTCAATCATTGAAGAACAGATAACTGCAATCTTGATAATTTGCTCTATTCTTTGCTTGCACAATCCTAAAGAAAACTTGAAGATATTTTGTCTGCAACACACAAGTACACAATTCAAATCCTGATAATGTGGTGCCAGGTTATGTGTATGCGTCTCCACTGCACTGCCCAAGGGTCACCAGCAAGCCGTTCAGGGAAGGCAGAACACAGTCCGTAATAGGGGTCTCAGTCCATGTTTTCTCCAGGGGGAAACAGCAGGGACTGGGACCCTTGCTGTGGTTCCAAGCCTCCCTTGTGTCATGAATTGGTCCACAGGTTCGCACTTCTCCCAGGGCGTTCACACTCCAGGCAAGAGGGGACAGGAAAGCCAAAGATGGAACAGGAGATGCAAGCCCAGGATGTGGGCAGAACCTGTTTTGGTTCCAAATGAGTGTGGAGAGTACAAGAGGCTGAGACACAGTAGGCTTTTTCCTGGAGACTTAGGCACTATTCTTTACCATGAAAGCCTCCCCCATTCTGATGCTTGATGAAGGAGAGGGTCCTTGTTTGTCCAAACTATTTTATTTGATGGTCACTGTGAATGCATACACCTTACTCAGGGTGAATGAGGAATTAAATACCTTTTGCAGGAAGGAGTGAACAGGAAGGAAAGTTCATTGGCTGAACACTAGGGACCTATCGAGTTACCTCATTAGCATGGAGGACTGAAAGATTTTATGCTACACACTGATTGTCATGGTCCTCTCAGTGGGGCGTCAGATCAGGTAGTTTGGCTAGGAGCTGGCTCCACTTCTGCTGTTCAGAGATTCTCCAGGGTCTGAGCCTATTCAACCTTAACAGTTAGTTCCTTTTGTTTTTTGTTTTTGTTTGTTTGTTTGTTTGTTTGTTTTTCTTTTTGTTTGGATTTTTTTTTTTTTTGAGACAGGGTTTCTCTGTATAGCCCTGGCTGTCCTGGAGCTCACTTTGTAGGCCAGGCTGGCCTCGAACTCAAAAATCCACCTGCCTCTGCCTCCCAAGTGCTGGGATTAAAGGCATGTGCCACCACGCCTGGCTTTGTTTGGCTCTTTAATTGGCATATTGAGGATAAGTGAGCAGACTTGACTCAAGAAACAAGCTGTGTCTTATAAGTTCTAAAACAGAATGTCTCTATGTCTGATCTCTGATACTTTGACCCATTGCCATCCCCCTCTATCCTATATTCTCTCTCTTACTCCCCCTCTTTCTTTTCTTTTTTATTGGATATTTTACATCTTTACATTTCAAATGTTATTTCATTTTTGTTTCCCCTCCAAAACCCCCCAATCTCATGCTCCTCCCCCTGCTTCTATGAGGGTGTTCCCCCTCACACGTTCCAACTCCCAACTCAACACCCTGGCATTCCCCTACACTGGGGCAAAGGGCCTTCTCAGAACCAAGGGCCACTCCTCCTATTGATGCCAGCCAACACTATCCTCTGCTACATATGCAACTGGAGCCATGGGTCATTCTATGTGTATGCTTTGGTTGGTGATTTCGCCCCTGGGAGCTCTGGGGGGTCTGGTTGGTTGATATTGTGGTTCCTCCTATGGGGTTGCAAACCCCTTCAGCTCCTTCAGTCCTTTCTCTAACTCCTCCTTAGAGTCGCCATGCTCAGTACAATGGTTGGCTGGGAGCATCTACCTCTGTACTTGTCAGGCTCTGGCAGAGCCTCTCAGGTGACAACTATATCAGGCTCCTGTCAGCAAGCACTTCTTGGTATCCCCAATAGTGTCTGGATTTAGTGTCTGTATATGGGATGAATCCGAAAGTAGGGAAGTCTCTGGGTGTCTTTTCCTTCAGTTTCTGCTCCACACTTTACCCCTTGATTTCCTTTAGACAGGAGCCATTCTGTGTTAAAAATTTGGAGATGAATGAATGGCCCCATACCCCAAGCATGGGCCTTGCCTAACATCTGAATACGGTCTCTACAGCTTCTCCCTCCCTTTCTTGAGCATGTCAGCTAATATCATTCATGTTGGGTCCTGGGAGGCTCTTGCTTTCTGGGTGTCTGGGACTTGCTGGTGGCTACCCCCTACTTCTCCATCCCTCATTGCTACATACCTTTGTTCAAATTTGTTACTCTTTGTGTATCATCCCAGTCTCCTCCCATACCTGATCTTGCCCCTTTTTTATCCTTCCCCTTCTCTTTTCCTCCCAAGTCCCTCCCATCCCCCTACCTCCTGTGAGTATTTTGTTCCCCTTTCTAAGAAGGACGGAAGCATCCACATTTTGGCCTTACTTCTTCTTGAGCTTCATTTGGCTTGTGAATTGTATCTTGGGTATTCTGAGCTTTTGGGCTAATGTCCACTTATTAGTGAGTACACATCGTGTGTGTGTGTGTGTGTGTGTGTGTGTGTTTTGTGACTGGGTTACCTCACTCAGGATGACATTTTCTAGTTCTATACATGTTGCAGGAAATATTAAAAAACAACTAGCAAGCTTCCTGCACTACGTGCCAGGCACCAGCTACTCTCTGCCCCATGGGGCTGGCAGGCCATGCACTGGCAGGCAATGGCTGACTTGTTATTGTCTCATGGAGACTCTGACTTAGAACTCCAAAATCTCTCCACCCAGCTTTCTAGCTTCCCACTGGTGGGTCATTACAACACCAGCCTCATGCTTCAAAGCCCCCATGGCCTTTGTCATGCACATCAGGCAAACCCATGCTTTGCCACTGTAGCTTTCTCTCTGGAACCCAGTAAAATCACCACGAGAAGAAAACACCACACAAACTTAGCTCAGAAACAGAGGTAACTCAATCTCTGGGTACAACAACTAAAACCTTATCTTGTAAGCCCTATAAATCTAATTCCTCTGGTGGTGAATCCGGTCGAACTGGCCATGATAGAGGAAAATTCTAGCAGCTACATCTTTCCCTTATGCTATCCCTGTTCCAAAAAGCCTCTAACCCTCTCCTCCTTCTTCTCTTCCTCTGTTCAACCTAGAAGTCCTGCCTACTTGACCAGTGATTGGATCCTTTATTCACAAGAAGTCACCTGAGTATATGACTCACTCCTTGTCTGCAACTCCCTCTCAGCAGAGCAGAAGTAGCATCAAAATACAAACAGCACCAGGCCCATCCACAACACATACATTTGAATGTATGAATGATCCTCATGAATTCATTCTTTTTAATAGTTGTATAGTACTCCATTGTGTAAATGTACCACATTTTTTGTATCCGTTCCTCTGTTGAAGGACATCTGGGTTCTTCCCAGCTTCTGGCTATTATAAATAAGGCTGCTATGAACATGGTGGAGTATGTGACCTTGTAATATGTTGGAACATATTTTGGGTACATGCCCAGGAGTGGTATGTCTGGGTCCTCAGGAAGTACAATGTCCAATTGTTATGCCCAGGCCTTGGGAGCCCCAGGAGAACTCCAAGAATTGCCAACCCAATGTAATATAACAAAAGAGCCTTTATTTGAGTCAGACTCAGATTGGAAATCTTCCCTCCTGTGTAAGTTAGGAATGCAATGCTCATGTATAGGGGCTGGGAGATTTTATACACATATGCACATAAACAGGGATCCTCAGGCTTTGGGGTTATGTGATGGGGAGGTGACAAGGGAAGCCAGATCTCAAACTCAATACTATTTGTCCAGACAGAGGTGCAGAATCATACAGCTGGGAGGGGGACTCCTCTGACCTGGGTGCTATCAGGAACTAGCCTGTTTTTACGAACTGCACCACAGCTGTCTGGGAGCACTTCATTGCCCTTCTCTCATGGCCCAAAAGTGATTGCAGAGGTGTTGATGTGACTGGGAAACTTTTCCATGCCTTGTCCTGGTATGGTCTGCAGAGTTAAGGCTGGGCCTTCCTGGGACCACCTACATGCAGTGTCCTCAGACTCATTGTACCTGGATATTAATCCAATGCCTTCATAAAAGGAGATCTAGCAATATAACACAACCAACAAGAGGTGGTTAGTTCTGACTGGGAGACATTCAGAATTTGGAAAGCTTTTCACGTCATTGACCAGAGTGGGTCTATGGGTTCTGTGCACTTCAGGAAAAATTGAGGAACTGAAGATCCCTGGGAGGAACAGTTGTTGTTAGTCTGGGGAGTGGTATTGGTACAGCTTTTTTCCCCCGTGCAGTTTTGGAGTTTGCCAGAGCCTGATTGGGCCCTATAGTGAGGTGGGGTTAGGGGCAGCAGGACACACAGTTAGCAGAAATAGTAAGCATAAGACCAGGTTAATTTTAGCTTGAAAGAATTGGTGTCCCTTTGAACTTTCCATTCCAGCAGCAGCAGTGAAGTCTGGCAATCTTCCTCTGGGGAGAGGGGATTAGCTGGTCTCATGTGAGTGTAGTGGACCCAGCGGTGATCCTGTCCACTTTAATGACAGTTGGCATGATCAGCAGGATGGTGAAGGGTCCCTTCCACCTGTGCTCCAGCATGTCCCAGCAAAATCTCTCCACAAACCTAGTCTCCTGGTTGAAACTTGTGTAGTTTCAGAATTGGGCCTGCGTCATAGAAGGCATACAGTTTAGGCCAAGTCTGCTCATGAGCCCAGTGGGTTGCTCTGACCTTAGTTATGAATTCATCATCTTCTAATTCTCCAGTAGCCGTTGACTGAAGGTTAGATATGATAGGGGAGGGACCACCATACATAATTTCAAAGTGGGTCAATCTCTTCTGGTAAGGAGAGTTCCTCACCCAATTCAAGGCAAAAGGAAGGAGCATCACCCAGTCTCCACCAGTTTCCATGGACAATTTGGTCAAGGACTCTTTTAATGTTCTATTCATCCTTTCTACCTGTCCTGAACATTGGGGCCCTTATGTACAATGTAATTCTTATCTGCCCCAATAAATCTTGCTAGATCCTGGTTTTCCTTGGACACAAGTCCATTGTCTGACCCTATCATATGGGGGAACCCATACCTGGGCAGGATATCCTTCTTAGCCACTGCCTTTGCAG
This sequence comes from Mus musculus, assembly GCF_000001635.26. Taxonomy (NCBI): domain Eukaryota; kingdom Metazoa; phylum Chordata; class Mammalia; order Rodentia; family Muridae; genus Mus; species Mus musculus. Next base: position 14,891,682 of record NC_000071.6, read on the forward strand.
TCTCAGTCTTTGTTGGGAATGCTTTAGTTCATCGGGAGGTGTCCATGAACACTAGTAAGTACTTGTAGTTGTACTTCCCTGGTTTGATTTCTGTAAAATCAACTTCCCAGCAGGCCCCTGGCCTCTTACCTCTAAGTCAAGAGCCTGGATGGTTGCAGTGTTGTGAGAATTGGTTAATTGGCAAGCTCTGCAGCTTGTCACTATACTCTGGATGATATTCTGCATATCTCTGAAAGTCGCCTTAGGTTTTACTGTATCAGCCATCTGTCTCACTCCCATGTGAGTGAGTCTGTGGATTTTCCTGAGGATAGATCTTGCCAGGGAAGTGGGTAAGACTAGCTTACCTTCAGCCGTTTGCCACCAGCCCTCTGAACATCCTCTTATGGGCTGATTCTAGGCCCATTTGATCTCTTCTTCTGTATAGACTGTGCATTCTGGCAGGTTGAGATTGGGCAGTTCTGGTAGGGCTGTAGCCAATATAGAGGTAGCTATTTCTTCCAGGGCCAGCTCTTTGGTGGCTCTGATGGCTAAGATGTTACCTCTAGCCAATGTTGTTGTTCCTTTTTGACAGCCTGGACAGTGTATGGTCACCACTCTCTTTGGCAGCCAGAGGACTTCAAGTAATTGTAGGATTTCATCTTTGTTTTTGATAGTTTTTTCCTTCTGCAGTTAGGAGCAGTTAAGCTCCATGTATGCGAACAGTTGCAAATGCATATCAGCTGTCCCTGTAGATGTTGACAGCCAGGCCTTTCCCATGATAAGGGAAAAGCGCTATCAGTTCAGCCCTTTGACCTGAGGTACCTGGTGGGAGAGACTGAACCCAAATTACCTGTTTCCATGGTTACCACTGCTCCTGCTTTCCTCTGACCCTCTCAGATGAAACAGCTTCCATCTGTGAACCAAGTCTGCTCTGCTCCTGGCAGAGGGGAGTTGGGAGTGTTAGGTTAGGTCGAGTACTGTGTACCTGGGCCAAGATTTCATTGCATTGGTGGAGTGGGCGCTCCATATCACGGTCAGGAGGAAGGATCTCAGGATTTAAGGAAGCAGGCAGCTGGAGAGTAACTCAGCCAGGGTTAATTAGTAAGGTCTGATAATGAGTCATGCGGGCATTACTGAGCTACCTGTCAGGAGACTGTTTGAGTACCCGTTCTATTGCTTGGGGGAGTGGGGTAGTCAGGGCTAAATTTTGTCCCAAAGTCAACTTATCTGCATCCTTAACAGTAATGCTGAGGCCGCAATGATACTCAGGCAAAGTGGCCATCATGCTGCCACTTGATCTAATTTTTTTGACAAATAAGCTACAGGCCAATTCCATAGTCCTAGAGTTTGAGTCAAGACCCCTTTTGCTATTCCTTTCCATTCGTGGACATACAAGTGAAATGGCTTGGTGATGTCTGGCAGCCCCAAAGCAGGAGCTGAACTGCAGGACCTGCTTTATTCTCTCAAAAGCCCTTTGATAATCTTGAGTCCAAACAAAGTCCTTGGCTTCTTTGGTGGCTTTATATAAAGGTTTGGCTATTTCTACAAAGCCTGGGATCCATGGTCTGCAAAAGCCTGAAGACCCTAAGGACTCTCTTACCTGTCCTGGGCTCTGGGGTGTGGGGAATTTGAGAACAGTCTCTTTTCTTGCTGTAGAAAGCCACCACTGGCCCTCCTTCAGGATATAACTGAGACAGTTGACTTCAGTCTTACAGAGCTATGATTTCTTGGCAGACACCCTATATCCCATATTCCCCAGAGCTTGTAGGAGACTCTGAGCCCCTTTCTTGCACCCCTCTCTGATTTCTGCTGCAATTAAAAGATCACCTACCTACTGCATAAGGGTTATGTCTGGGTTATTGACTCTGTACTTACCCAGGTCCTCATGCAAAGCTTCATCAAAAATAGTGGGTGAATTCTTGTAGCCTTGAGGCAGGCAGGTCCAGGTCAGTTGCCCATTAATGCCTTTTTCAGGATCATGATATTCAAAGGCAAACTATTTCTTGCTTTTGGGAGCCAAGAGTAAGTTGAAGAAACCATCCTTTAGGTCCAGTACAGAATACAATCTCCAATCTGGAGGCAGAGAGCTCAATAGGGTATAAGAATTAGGCACCATGGGATGTATGTCCATCACTCTACAGTTAAACTCCAGTAGGTGCTGGACAGGGTAATAGTCATTGGACTTTGATTTCTTCGTGGGCAATAATTAAGTGTTCCAGGCTGATTGGCACAGCCTAAGGACTCCCAAGACCAGCCAGACCTCGAGATCTTGTTCAGGGGCAGCTTGTGAATTGAATAGTCTAGACTCAGTCTCAGAGGACAAGCTAAGTGTCAGCACCTGGATTGGATCACCGTTCTGGTTCATTAGCCAGATTTCTTCAGGGTTAAAATGAATCTGAGCTCTTACTTTGTCTAGTAGATTTCTCTCTAGTAAGGCTTAGGGACACTCAAGAATAACTATGAATAAATGGGGTACCCTTCCCATTCCCAAGTCCACTGTTCTTCAGCTAGTCTATGAATATTGTTTGACACCTGTGGTCCTTTGGACCCAGGATTTCTTACTAGACAAAGGTACTTCAGCTTTCACAAGTACTGAATATTGGGCTTCACTAACCACCAGGAAATCTAGAGGTTTCCCCTCCACTCTAAGGGTTACCCTGGGCTCGAGGAGGGGTCCGAGCCCTGACTCCCTCAGTCTTCTTCCTTGATGACCATAGTCTTATTTTGGGGCTTTTTCTTTGGGTATTCTCTGGCCCAATGACCTTTCTACTTAAAATAAGTACAGCGGTTCTTACCTAAGACTAGTCAATGACCTTCTTTAGGCTCTGGTCAACGACCTTCTTCAGGCTCCCTCCCCTCAGCAATGTTCTGGAGCTGGTGCTTCCTCGCTCTGGTCTGAGTTACCATTGGCTAGCAGGACTTTGGAGAGATCTCTGTTCAATATCTTCCCTGTCTTAATCTTCTTCTCATCTTTAGTTTCCCTATTATGGTACACTTTCTCCGAAACCTTCACTAAATCTCTTAATGACTTCTCTTCTAGTCTTTCTAACTTCTGTAGCTTCTTTCTAACATCTAGTCCTGACTGGTTATACATGCCAGTGCCACTGTGTTAGAACTCCCTGCTTCCTCGGGGTCTAAGTGCATATAATGGCGGAAAGCATCCATAATCCACTCGGGGAACTCTGCTAGACTTTCATTATCTCTCTGCCTGCCATCATAAACCTTAGCCAAATTCATGGACTTCTAGGCAGCTGCCTGGAGACCTACCATTAGAGACTGGTGATAGACTCAGGGACATTTCTTGCCTTCACATACATTGTAGTCCCAGGTTGGTCTCCTGAGAGAAAACCCTTTATCTATGTCAGTTTGGTTTTTGAGTTGGAGTATCATTAGCCCCGGGAATGTTCTTCTGGGCTTCCAGGGTGACTCATTCCTTTTCCTCTGTTGTGAAAAGCAACAATTGTTGCAACAATTGCTGACAATCATCCCTATTGGGCTGATAGGTAAAAAGGATGAGTTCTTTAGGGTTGTCAGAGAACCTAGCATCCTCCAATTGTAAAGATCAGGAGTAGTGAAAGGCCAATACTGGTGGGGTTGATTACCCTGTTGGTCAACTGGTCCTGTCCCCCTCAGTGGTAAGATAGTAGAATCTGCCTCCAGCTCTTCAGCCTGGGGTGGTGCTGCTGCAAGTCTGCTTCTTGTCCCCTGTGCCTGATCTCCCTCCATCCCTGAGGTAGACACTATCAGGACCTGGGGCGCTCCCTCTGGGGGATACATGTGCGGGAATATAGCCAGTTTAGAGCTCTGCTGACAGGATCACCATGGATGGAAACATGGAACTGGTGCTGGTACGAATTCTAGGGGTGGAAACGCAAGCTCGGTTCCGTGGGTAGAATCTCGGGCACAGATGCCAGCAGGATCCCACCTGTGACAGGGGCTGCTGCCTCAGCCAACACCCATGTCTGAGTGTAAAGTGGTGGGAAAAAGACATCTGGCATACTGTCCTGTAAAATGAGATAGAGGGACTTAGAAGATTTGGAGATTTCCCACTTTTGTTCTTCTGTCATTAGGGCAGACATTTTTCCTGGAGGTAAAGAAGCATTAGTCAGGGGTAAGAGGAAAGACGTGACCCATTGCAGCGGATTGGTAACTGAATCTTTCCAAATCACAATATATGTTCTGCATGTCCCTGTGCCTTCTGAAACACTTTGTCTTCCAATGCTAGCACCATGGAAAGGTGGAAAGTCCCCTCTGATGGCCAGCCGACCCTGAAGGTAGGCTATTCCAAGCTGTAATATGTGTACATTTTCTTCTTTTTCACATCTACAGAGAGATTGTGAGCTCTGGTTTTCACTTCCTTAAAGTGAGCTAAAACCATGTTGAGAGGGTGGGAGAGAGAGGAATGAGAGTTGGCCTGTCCCATTTTGTCTGTCACAGTCCAGTCCAACACAAAATCAAACACTACAAGAAGTACTACAGACAAACCCACATACACAAAATAGCCACATTGCAACTGGAAACAAAAGTAAATTCAAGCACTAGGACTCACAGACTCTCTCCTCGAAAGTGAAAGTGAGGCAGATATGGAAGCAGACTGTTCTAAGATTTCTTCTCAAATCCAAGTTCCTCCAACCAATGGTGGGTACCTCATCTACCCTAAACCTCGGGCCAGGAAAGTCTTCTTGACCCTGCGGCTGTGACTCTCCAGCACAACCTCACTTAGCCACTCCTTGCAGCTTGCTACCTCGAGACTGCCCCCCACCCCCACCATGCCAGACTATGGCCAGAAAGAACAGATGCAAACAGTACAGAAATGCTGACATTCATCACACTTGCTCGCTGGCACTAGACTCTCCAGATTGCAGATTCCAGAAATTTTTTGGAGAATCCCAGAGGATGAGCCCCCAAAATGTTATGCCCAGGCCTCAGGAGTACCGGGAGAACTCCAAGAATTGCCAAGCCAATGTAATATAACAAAAGAGCCTTTATTTGAGTCAGACCGGGATCGAAAACCTTCCCCACTGTGCAGATTAGGAATGCAATGCTCATGGTTAGGGGCTGGGAGATTTTATACACATATGCGCATAAGCAGGGATACGTGGGCATTGGGGTTATGTGATGGGGAGGTGACAAGGGAAGCCATACCTCAAATCCGATACTGTTTGTTCAGAAAGGAGGATAGAATCATACAGCTGGTAGCGGGACTCCTCTGACCTGGGTGCTGTCAGGAACTAGCCTATTTTTGCAAACTGGCCACAGCTGTCTGGGAACATCTAATTGCCCTTCTCTCATGGCCCAAAAGTGGGGCACTTACCTTTTCAAGGATGTTTGGCCTTTTTTTCCCTCAAGAACAGGAGCCATCTGCACTAGGGAAGTGCTAGTTATCTATCAGGAAGGATATCAGCCAAGGAGACACAGGGGCTGGGATATGTATTCCCAAAGCTGGCATCTGCTGCTCCCGGGTGCAGGGGTCATTAGGGAGTGCCACCATGAGAAGCGGGATTGCAATATTCTGGCGCCAGTTTGTGCTCTCTCTGTTTGCCCCCTCTGAAAGGTTGGAGAGATTTCTGCTGGGAAAAGGGGAGGAGGGAAGTGGAGCTCTAAGCTGGCAGCAGGAAAGCACAGAGGCAGGCTTTCTGTGTCTCTTCACAATTTTCTGAGGAGCTGCCAGGCTGATTTCCAGCTTGCAATCCCACCAGCAATGGAGGATCGTTCTTCTTTCTCTACATCCATGCCAGCATCTGCTGTAACATGAGTTTCTGATCTTAGCCATTCTGACTGCTGTCAGGCAGAATCTAGGGTTGTTTTCATTTGCATTTCCCTGATGACTAAGGATGTTGAACATTTCTTTAAGAATCTTTCAGCCATTAGACATTCCTCGGTTGAGAATTCTTTGTTTAGCTCTGTACCCCATTTGAGGGGGGGTATTAGATATTTTCTTTATATACATTTCAAATGCTATCCCGAAATTTCCCTATACCCTCCCTCCACCGTGCTCCCCTACCCACCCACTCCTGCTTCTTGGCCCTGGCATTCTCCTGTATTGGGGCATATAAAGTTTGCAATTCAAAGGGGCCTCTCTTCCCAGTTGTGGCCAACTAGGCTATCTTCTGCTGCATAGGCAGCTAGAGATAAGAGCTCTGGGGTTACTGGTTAGTTCATATTGTTGCAGACCCCTTCAGTTCCTTGGGTGCTTTCTCTAGCTTCTCCATTGGAGGCCCTGTGTTCCATCTTATAGATGACTGATCATACAGAGACAAAGTTTGGAGCTAATATGAAAAGATGGACAATCCAGAGAGTACCCCATTTTTAATAGGATTATTTGGTTCTCCAGAATCAAACTTCTTGAATTCTTTGTATATATTAGATATCAGTTCTCCATCGGATGTAGGATTGGTAAAGATCTTTTCCCAGTCTGTTAGTTGCCATTTTGTCCTATTGACAGTATCTTTTGCCTTACAGAAGCTTTGGCGTTTTCTGAGGTCCCATTTGTAGATTGTTGCTCTTGGAGCATAAGCCATTGATGTTCTGTTCAGGACATTGTCTCATGTGCCCATGTGCTCAAGGTTCTTCCCCACTTTCTCTTCCATTAGTTTCAGTGTATCTGGCTTTATGTGGAGGTCCTTGATCCACTTGGACATGAGCTTTGTACAGAGAGATAAGGATGCATTCTTCTACATGTTGAATGACAGTTGAACCAGCACCATTTGTGGAAAATGCTATCTTTTTTCCACTGGATGCTTTCAGCTTCTTTGTCAAAGATCAAATGACTATAGGTGTGTGGGTTCATTTCTGGGTCTTCAATTCTATTCCATTGATAAACATGTCTGTCTCTGTACCAAAAACATGCAGTTTTTAATCACTATTGCTCTGTAGTACAGCTTGAGGTCAGTGATGGTATTTCTCCCAGTTCTTTTATTTTGAGAATATTTTTTATCTATCCTGGGTTTTTTTGTTATTCTAAAATAATTTGAGAATTGCTCCCTTTAACTCTATGAAGAAGTGAGTTGGAATTTTGATGGGGTTTGAATTGGACCTGTAGATTTCTTTCAGCAAGATGGCCATTTTTACAATATTAATCTTGCCAATCCATGAGCACACAAGATTTTTCCATCTTCTGAGGTCTTCTTTGATTTCATTGTTCAGGGACTTGAAGTTTTTTTCATACAGTTCTTTCACTTGGTTGGTTAGAGTCACATCAAGGTATTTTATATTATTTATGACTATTGTGAAGAGTGTCATTTCCCTAAATTGTTTCTTAGCCTACTTATCCTTTGAGTAAAGGAAAGCTACTGATTTGTTTGAGTTAATTTATATCCAGCCACTTTGCTGAAGTTGTTTATCAGATTTAGGAGTTCTCATGTGGAAGTCTTGGGGTCACTTAAATATACTATCATATGATCTGCAAATAGTGATATTTTAACTTCTTCCTTTCCAATTTGTATCCCTTTGATCTTTTGTTGTCTAATTGCTCTGGCTAGGACTTTAAGAACTATATTGAATAAGTAGGGAGAGGGTGGGCAGCCTTGTCTAGACCCTGATTTTAGTTGGATTGCTTCAAGCTTCTCTCCATTTAGTTTGATGTTGGCTACTGGTTTGCTGTATATTGCTTTCATTATGCTTGGGTATAGACCTTGAATTCCTGATATTCCCAAGACTTTTACCATGAAGGGGTGTTAAATTTTGTCAAATGCTTTCTCAGCATCTAATGAGATGATTATGTGGTTTTTTTTTCCCTTTGAGTTTGTTTATATAGTTGATTACATTGATGGATTCCTATATATTGTACAATCCTTGCATTCCTGGGATGAGGCCTTCTTGAGCATGGTGAATGATCATTTTGATGTATGTGTTCTTGGATTCGGTTAGCGAGAATTTTATTGAGTATTTTTGCATCGACATTCATAAGGGAAATTGGTCTGACATTCTAACTATGTTGGGTCTTTGTGTGCATTAGGTATAAATGCAATTGTGACTCCATAGAAAGAATTGGGTAGCGTTCCTTCTGTTTCTATTTTGTAGGATAGTTTGAAGAGTATTGGGATTAGGTCTTCTTTGAAGGTCTGATAGAATTCTGCACTAAACCCATCTGTTCCTGGGATTTGGTTGGTTGGGAGACTATTAATGACTGCTTCTATTTCTTTAAGGGTTATGGGACGGCCTTAGCTCAGGGGCATAGACAGAGACCCAACCTTACCAGTTCTCCTGTCTGGTGGCACAGTCCACTTTGCCCCACAATGAAATGTGGATGTTGTAGATTAAAGAATATATTGAAATATGAGCAGTAAAATGAAAATCATCCATTGAGAGAAAAAAAATTGTCTTCAAGTGGTCATTCTTAATCCAACCTTTTTACAAAACCTTAATAAATATTCTTACAAAATAAGCATGAAATTAATTGTAAAAGAAGAAAGAAATGTTTCTGGCCTCTTGCCATAATTGATTTTCAAATTTTTTCTTATTAATTTTAATTAGACATTCAGAGAAAGTAGACTTGAGAAACAGTTTCTAGTTGATATGTAAATGGTACTTAACAGGTCACAGAGATGGCTGAAGGAGCAAGGACCTAGAGGATATTCAAAGAATGGTTCATTATTGGCCAAGTGGTGCTTAACACTCTCATAAGTAACTTCTCTCACCTCTAATCATGTAACTATGGTTCTATACTATATGTAATCCATACCTGTTTCTTTCTATCGATATTCTTTAAGACTACCCAGCACTATATTCCCAATGTAATAATTGAGCAATATGCTCAAGTGTCTTGTTGCATTATGTGTAAAAATTTGCAATAATCTTTGAGAATAAGAAAAATTTTATTTTTGCCCAGATATAATATGTCTTAGTTAGGGTTTTACTGCTATAAACAGACACTATGACCATGGCAACTCTTAAAAGGAGACCATTTAATTGGGACTGTCCTACAGGTTCAGAGGTTCAGTCCATTATCATCAAGGCAGGAGCATGGCAGTGCCAGGGCAGGCATGGTTCAGGAGGAGCTGAGAGTTCTACATCTTCATCTGAAGGCCAGTTGGAGAAGACTGGCTTCCAGGAAGCTAGGAGGGAGGTCTCAAAGCATGACAGACTTCCTTCCTCTAACAAGGCCATACCTACTCCATACCTCCTAACAGTGCCATCCTGGGTCAAGCATATTCAAGCCACCACACTACTACTTGTCTATAATCCCAGCACCCTGAGCCAGGAATATTACAAATTTGAGACCAGCCTGAGAAACATAGTGAGATTTGTCTCAAAGGTCAATAAAGTTCAAAGAATAGCGTTAACTGAATTTTCAGAATAGAAAGTAAAGCTAAATGTTTAATATGTCATTAACTTTAGGATCTCTGAGTGCTGGTAACTGAAATCCAATCATCAGGAATCCCAGTGCAGCAGGATGTTAGAGAAAACAAACAAGTAAGTAAATAAATAAGTATGTACATACAGAACCACTTGTAAGCCTTATATCATAGTATGAACCAACATCGTGACCTATTAGTTTAATGTTGATATTATACTTAATCTTTCAGAGTTTTATTTTCAGAAGATGCATTTTAAATAGAAAAATTGTTAGAAATTACATTACTCAAAGGACTATTAGAGATCTCAAGTTTCAAAAAATTATGTATTAGCAAATCTCCCCACGCCATGTTCAAGGATGTTCTCCTAATTGATAGCACGTTGAGATAGATTAAGACACCATTACTGATGTGCATGGTTTTTTTTGTTTTGTTTTGTATTGTTTTGTTTTTTGTTTTTTGTTTTTTGTTTTTTTTTTTGATGTGCATGTTAATAGAGTGATAAATGAATACCTGTGGGATGAGAATTAAATAGGAAATGTCAGAGTGTGTTCAGAAGAGTTTCATTAAAGGCAAACAAAAATGTGCAGAAAGCAAAGATAAAAACTTACATTTTCAGTAACTTTAGGATCTGTGAGTGTTGTTAATTTAAATACAGTTATAAGAAGTCCAGGTACAGCAGGATATTAGCCCATGCAATTGTATAGGGAGATACAGAAGCTACATAGTACTTCAAGTGTTGCTATCATATACATCTAAGTGACATTTTACAGATTAAAGCCAAGTAAAATAAAATATAGTCCCCTACCCATTACATCTTAAAACACAATGATCTATCAACAGTTGCCATTTCACAGCAGAAAGAAAGCAGTAGGTAAAAATTGAACACAGAACTACTTCTCTTGTAAGAAATGAACACAGATATATAGATATATGTATATTTATACATTCTCTTTGAAATTCAAGGTGGTTAATTTGCTTTACTACCATATAAAAACAATCTTCCTGTGGTCAGGGAAAAAAGCTCATTTTCCATGTTTAAAAAGTACATTGGCCAGACATGGTGGCACATGCCTTTATTCCCAGCACACGGGAGGCAGAGGCAGGCAGATTTCTGAGTTGGAGGCCAGCCTGGTCTACAAAGTGAGTTCCAGGACAGCCAGAGCTATACAGAGAAACCCTGTCTCAACCCCCCCCCCCCAAAAAGTACACATTGTCTCTGGCAAGGAATCTCATCCATAGACCACTTAGACCTATGTGATTTGGCTAGAATGCAGACATTCCCTAATTACACACCTTTAATCCCAAACAATGAAAGTAAGGTTCATTTATAGAAGGAAGAGTCATGTTTGTAAGTGACATCTAATTGAGGGGCAAAGTGATGAATCAGAGAGATAACAGAATGAGTCAGAGATAGGATATGCCCAAGTCTTATGAGGACAGCGAGGAAACAAAGGACTTAAGAGAGTTGGGGAGGGAGGGCAGATTACAGAGACAGGTTACAGGTGAAGACAAAACAAGCCAGAGAATAAGAAGAGACCAGACAGAAGGTTAGAACAGATTGATAGAGTTAGTTTGAGGGTAAACGGACTAAGACTAATTCAGTCAGAAGTCAAGAGAAACCAGTTTGAATCAGTCAGTTTGGAGAGGGGTTTGGGCCACAAGCAAAGAATTGAACCAGACCAAGTTCAGGAGGCACTAGAAGGGTAAGCTTCCAAGATGACAATTACATCTGGTGAATAAGTTACTTTTAGAGTCCTGGTAGTTCTCTTACGTGATTATGATGTTATATACTGTAATGACTAAGACTCTAGGATTGTGCTTAATCAAAAAGAAGCAAATCTATGTCTTCATGGTCTCCAGAAAGGACAGTTTGAACCCATTCACCCCAAACAGTGATAAAAGAAATCCTTATTTTTAACTGGTAAACTAGAAGACCATGATCACCTGGCAGAGATGTCCATAAAATGGAAGGATCCGTAGGAAAGATCTACTCAGAAAGCAGTTCTTAGGTTATAGTCTGGGAGCTTGGCACAGTAGAGAAACTCTTTGGGGAACTTGGTTCAGATCCAGACATGGCTCTGTCATGATTTCTGTTGTCCCAGAGCTTGTAGCTCCTGCTTCATATCTAGCACATCATTTGGTTTTGTGAATAAAGCTTTTCCTGTGCACCTGGTTACTTAGGGAAAGTTAGTGAGCACTACAAAACACACTTTAAAACCCCAGGTGTAAAACAGACACTACTTTTAAATGGTAAGATAAAAACAAGGCAATCTTTCCAATTTGCACAATGTTTTCTAATGAAGTCTTTTCCCAGTAAAGGAACCTCTGAACTCTAGAAGCAGATCTGGGCCATTACAGTTCACAGGCTCCACGAGTCAGTAGCTGTTGGAGCACTGAGGATAAAACACTGAGAAAGTATTTATCACACACAAGTTTATTTAAGAGACAGGGTTTTTTTCCCCCTCATAGAGCTTAAAAGTGGATTTTTCCCTTTTGTTGCTGAACGGATAGATGAAACTATTCATGAAAATCATAACCCCTCCTGGCGTCGGGGAACTGATATCACCTAAAATGCTCTCGCAAAGTCAAATCAGAAGGCTAACTATAATTTCAGTAGAGGTCCAAATTCTCTCTTTGTTTTTGATAAAGCATTTTTTTTCACCTCTTCGTGAATGAGGACAAACCTATTTGCTTCTTTTTATTAGGACACCTAATAAAAAGCACTTTATTAAAAGCACTTCTGTTACAGTTGCCTTACAGCTATTCTGCCACGAGGTGGCGATAAAACACTTTGAAAGTTTTTTTTTTTTAAAGTCAACAACTGGCTGTTTTGCCTCAAAACTGATTTTTTTTTCTTGTAATACAAAATGTATATACAGCATGCTTTTGTTCCACACTGTGACTCCTATTCAGATCTAATAACTGTGGGGATTTTTCTGAAACCTAAATCATGAACCCTGAAATCACTTAGAGACAAGGGATGTAGCAATAGAGACTGCTGTGATCAGATGTGACTGGTCTATGCCTTCCACTGTGTCAAAGTGTTCACCTGTGTGTGCTGGATGCTGACAGTCCCATCAGCACCTCGCAGCAGCGATTTAGGAAAATAAGGTAGCTTCTGGTCAAATGAGGACATTTATATAGGTGTGGATCATCTGTGAGCTGAGTTCACAGAGGCAGTAGCAAAGCTGGATCATATAGGGCTCAAGGCTGTCAGAGCACTCATCACCAGCAGTATACCCTTAGTCTACCCAAGCAACTGCCACCCAAGCAGGCTGATGCTGTGTAGACAGTAAAGACTCCCAGGGCTGAGGATCTAGTTCAGTGATAGACTCCCTGAGCTTTATCTCCAACAACTCAAGGTGGGGAGAAAAGGGAAAGCCATCGGGAAAGCAAAAGCATTTTCTGAAAATAGATAAAGGCTAAACCGAGAAGATATGTATAAAGTGGCATTTCAAAAGAACAAGCATAAGAAAAACTGTCAACAGACAAGGAGGAATTAGTGCAGTAAAGCAAGATAAACCTTTAAAGAGGAAAGGTTTAAAGTGGATAACGCTATAAATCAAGTTAACACTTTAAAGAAGTTGGCCAGGATATTTTGAGGCTCTCTCTTTAGTCTCCTGACGTGACTGGGAAGAGTTTCACGCGTGAAAAACACGTCTCTGTATTTTGAGAAGTTTTCTCAATTCCTTGCCTTTAAGGAGAGGTATAAGTTGAGCAAAGGAGATGGCTCAACCGTGAACTGTTTATACACAATCCCTCGGAGCAGCGTACGATCTCCCCAAACCCACATAAAAGGGCTGAGAGTGTTGTGGTCTTCTATTATCCTAGTTCTGGGGAAACAGAGACAGGAGGGTCCCTGGAAGTGACAAAAGGCAAGCTCCAAGTTCCAAAGAGAAATTCTACCTCAAACATAGTCACCAAGGCCTTGAATCTCACTACTTAGGAGGGAGAGGCAGGCAGATCTTTATGAGTGGGAGGTCAGCCTGATTTGCATAGATAGTTCCAGGCCAGGCAAAGCTGCTTAATGAGATCCTGTCTCAAATAATAATGACAGTAATAATGATAACAACAATAAATAAGTACAAAAATGGTAATAATTTGTTGCTGGCAATTGGACAGAACTAAGAAAGCATTATCAGGAGTGAGGTAACTCAGACCCAAAAAGACAAACATGGCATGTTCTCAGTTGTAAGTGGATATTAGCTGTAAAGGATAATCATGCTATAATCCACAGACCGAGAGAGGCTAAGTAACAAGGAAGGCTTAAGGGGATAGGGTAAGGGGTATTGGGGTATTGGGGGGGGGGAAAGGATGTTCCTGGGAAGAAGAGCTAGAATAGATTTTGAGGGCAAACTGGGCGTGGCTGGGGATGGGAATGGGAGTGATCTGGTAGGGAGGGTGGAAGGAGAGTGTTGGGAGGGACAACTGAAATTGGCGGACATTTCAGGAATGAGATAGAAATGTAATGCAATGGAAATTCCATATAATCTATAAGGGTCATACTAGCAAGGACTTGTAATGAGGGACACAGAGGCTGGACTGGCCATCTTCTGTAACCAGGCAAGATCTCAAATGGAGGGATTGGACCCTACCACAAAACCTCAGACCTACAGTTTGCAGGATACGCAGGAACCAGGGCCCAGCACAATCATGTCAAAGAGATCAGAGAGTCTTCATCCAGGAACTGATAGGAACAAATGCAGTCCCACAGCCAAACATTAGGTGGAGCTCCAGAGTCCTGTGGAGAAGGTGGAGGAAGGATTGGAGAAGACAGTGATAAAGGACACCACAAGAACATGACACCCTCAGTGTAGCCATTTTTACTATATTAATCCCACCAATCCATGAGCATGGGAGATCTTTCCATCTTCTGAGATCTTCTTCAATTTTTTTCTTCAGAGACTTGAAGTTCTTATCATACAGATCTTTAACTTGCTTGGTTAGAGTCACACCAAGTTATTTTATATAATTTGTGATATTGTGAAAGGTGTTCTCTCCCTGCTTTCTTTCTCGGCATGTTTATCCTTTGAGCTTTAGTAAAGTTTCTTTTATGAATGTGGAACATGTATCGTAGACATTCAGAATTGATAGTTCATCTTGGTAGATTTTACCTTTGATGAATATCCCTCCTTGTCTTTATAGCAGTCTCCTGAGAGGTTCTACCACTGCTTGACAAATACAGAGGTGAGTGGTTGCCCCCAACCATTAGACTGAGCACAAGTTCCCCAATGGAGGAGTTAGAGAGAGGACCAAAGAAGCTGAAGTGGTTTGCAGCCTCATAGGAGGAATAACAATATGAACAGTACTCCCAGATTTCCCAGGAACTAAACCATGAACCAAAGCATACACTTGGAGGGAACAATGGCTCCAGCCACACGTGAAATAGAGGATGACTTTGTTGGACATCAATGGGAGGAGAGGCCCTTGGTCCCATTAAGGCTCAATGCCCCAGTGTAGGGGAATAACAGGACAGGGAAGTGGGAGTGGGTGAGTTGGTGAGCAGGGGATGGAAGAATGGAATAGGGGCTTTTCAGTGAGGAGACCAGGAAAGGGGATAACATTTGAAATGTAAATAAAGAAAATATCTAATAATTTTAAAAAAGGGACAGCTCTGCTGCTGCGAACTCCAGGACAGTAGTAGTTTCCCTCAATTAACACTTTCTGTAGAATATCTTTCTATGTCACTAACCTTCTTGCTATTATCCTGATTTGCACACACCATCTCTTTCCAGCTGGGATACCACCAAAGTATTCTGTTCTCTCCCAAGACACCTGGGGTTTTATATCCTCAGGCCCTGAAAAATAACTTCTCTGCTCCCCTAAACCTTTCCTGCTTTCCTCCACTCAAGTGAGGCCCTTAACTGAACTCTGCGTGTGTTTTCATAACTCGTTTTCCAATCTCTGCCCTGTAGAAACCCAGATTTTTGTGGAAAGGTTTTGGGATTATTTCAATAACCCCAAAGTAGAGAGAAAGTGGAAAGACGGTGAATAGGTAAAGCTTTCGATCACCCATTTCACACCAATTGTATTTGAAAGGATATCTTTCATCCCACCTGATAAAACACTTTTAGCAACTGGTTGAAACTTTTCCTTTGGGAATATTTAATGACTTCCAGACCTGTTACCTGGATGTACCCCAATATATTCTTTTTTTCCTATGTTTTTCTAGGAAAATAGACTAAAATACAAAGGCATTTTAGGATCAGTGTCTCCCACAGAGTCATCTTCCTAAAGACACACAACTGTGTCACTCTGATATTAATTTTCAATAATCAATACACAGCATAGTCCTGACTCCAAATCCATGAACATGTTCTTTTTTATTATGTATCACTTCTTATGAACCCAATTACCTTCTGTCCAATATCAGTATCTAATCTCATAATTTTAAATACACAAGGAAGATATATTCTTCCTTATTATGAAGATGATTAAATTAGTATGAAGTGGTTAAAAAAGAGAAATTGGACTGAATTCCTCTTTCTTTGTTGAGTCTTTATGTGGTTTCTGTATCAGGGTGACTATGAACTCATAGAATGAGTTTAGCTATGTTTCTTCTGTTTCTACTTTATGAATAATTTGAGGAGTATTTCACTAACTCTTTTTTGAATATCTAGTAGAATTCTGCACTACAACTTTCTGCCCTTGGGCTTTTTTGGAGTGGAGGACTTTTGATGACTGTTTCTATTTTCTTAGGGGTTATAGGCCTGTTAGTTACTTTACCAGATCTTCATTTAACTTTGATAATTGATAGCTGTCTATAAGTCACCCATTTCATTTGGATTTTGCTATTTTTTGCAGTACAGGCTTCTGCAGTAAGACCTAGTGATTCTTTCAATTTCCTCAGTGTCCATTGTTATATCTCCTGTTTCATTTCTGATTTTGCTATTCTGGGTATTGTCTCTCTACCTTTCAGTTAATTTGCCTAAGCATAAGTCTACCTTGTTGATTGTCTCAAAGAACAGGATCTTGGTTTCACGGATTCTTTGTACTGTTCTCTCTGTATCAAATTGACTGAATTCAGCATTTATTCCCTGATGGCAAATCCTACCTATCTCTCCATGAGATGAGGCTTTGTCTCACATTAAGAACTGCAGAATGCAATACATCAAAACCTTGCTGATCTCCATGGTGGTGATGCACACCACAGCCTCATGGTGAACATCTACACTGGCAGGTTTCAGGGTATGTTGAAGTAGTCCACCATGTCAGTGTAACCTTCAAAGTGCCATGAGACAATACTAATAGAAATCTGCAAGATTCCTCCACATTAGATTTCACTATGGTCTTCAATGTCATTTTGTAAAGAAATACTATGGGTTCACAGATACACACACACACACAAACATGAAGACCAGAGGACTTTATGGGAGGATTGTTCTCTCTACTATGTGCATTCCAAGGAAAAAATTCTGGTTTCTAGGCTTGACAGCAATGATGAATACCTGCTCAACCATGTCATTAACTCATCAACTGATCATCTAAACCAAGGAATTTCATAAGCTCTATATTTGTATTTATGTTCTCTTTCTCTCTCTGTCTCTGTTTCTCTGTCTGTCTCTCTCTTTCTGTCTCTCTGTCTCTGTCTCTGTCTCTCTCTCTCTCTCTCGTGTGTGTGTGTGTGTGTGTGTGTGTGTGTGTGTGTGTGTCCTGAGAGGCTCTGCCAGTGCAAATACAAATACAGAGGTGGATGCTCTCAGTCAGCCATTAGATTAAACACAATGCCCCAGTGGAGGAGCTAGAAAAACGACCCAAGGAGCTGACATTGTTTGCAGCCCCATAGAAGGAACAGCAATATGAACTAGCCAGTACCCCCAGAGCTCCCAGAAACTACACCACCAACTAGAGTACAGTGGAACTCATGGCTCCAGCTGCATATGTAGTAGATGATGGCTTTGTTGTTCATCAATGGGAGGAAAGGACTTGACCCTGTGAAGGGGAATGCCCAGGTTAGGAAGCCAGAGTGGAATGGTTGGTGAGCAGGAGGACAGGGGAGGAGATAGGGCGTTTTCAGAGGGGAAACCAGGAAAGGGGATAACACTTGAAATGTAAATAAAAACATATCTGACTTAAAAAGAAACAATAGAAACATTTCATGCTATCAAGAGGGTTCTTTTTCCCAATCAAGCTTCTAGGAAGCTAATCTCAATTCTAAATTTTACAAAAGTGCCCAATCTACATTGTCATCCTATATGAGAGGTCAAGATCTGCTCTAAAATTGAAAATAAAAGATACTGAGGCAATATCCTGAACACAGAACTAACAGTGGTAATATCAGAGCCCTGCATACATGCCTGGCAGCCTAGGACAATGAGTATGTGCAGGTCAGGCACTGTACCTAGACATCTCCTGAGATTTCTCCACTCAACTGGACTTGATCCTGCCCATCTAATGCAGGACATGCACTGAAAGGACAAAAGCCAACTGCAGGAGGTGTGGGGATGCCTCACAGGTTAGATATCTGCTACTCTCTAGAAGACCCACATGGTGCCTAACAATCATCTCCAGGAATGGTTGTGGTTCCTTCTGTCCTCTGAGGGAATGTCTCTCAGGAGGAGCCACATACAGTATTACATTCAGTAGGAAAAACACCCATTCACATAAATGTTAAACATAAGTCTAATCAGCAACAGCAAAAACACAGCAAGCTTATGGTCAAGGACAACAGCATCTATCAAAAGCTATTTCCCAGTAGGACTAGGAAGGTCATTATATCTGCTGTGTGGTTGTCACTGATGCTGTGTTGCAAGCAAAACTGAGGCATATGGCTCTGGCCTTCCTCATTTATTTTATATTCCTTTGTGAATATTTTTATTTCCTGGGCAGCTTTAGAGTAATGACAGTATATTACTCAGTATCTGGTCCACAGGATCATGAATGGATGTGTGTTACAGAGTACTATATGTTAGAAGTAAGAGAATTCATGACACCATGGATGCAGTATGGCAGTGATTACATCATCAAGTGTGTGTCCATGGGGTAAGTGACATTATCCACACACAAAAGATCATCATTGCCTTGTATACCCCCTAGGTGGCTATGCCTTTACTATGTAGCCCTGGCTGCCTGGAACTTACAGAGATCTGTCTCTGGCTGTGAATTCTAGGTCTGAAGGAGGGGACAGAACACCTGAATAAGGAAGATGGTCTCAAGAGTCACTACTTGCAAATCAATTTTTATTCATAAGAAATAGAATTTTAAAAAAAAGGTTTTAAAAGTTCAATTAATATAGAGTTAAAGGCAAAAACAAAGAAATACAAGAACATATAACTTCTAAATAACATATCAACACTCAAAGAACAAAAACCAAACAGATTTCTGCACTTTTAGCCGCACAGCCCTACAGCCTGCTGCTCCTCTTGGACACTTGGTGGCAGTGCAGTCGCCTCAGTTCTCTGCCAAGAGACGTTGTCTGAAGAGAAAAGGGAACAACGCCCTGAATCAGCCATGGCTTCCTTGTAAAGGCCTATTCACCCTAAGAAAATGAATTATATGGAAGAAGATTCATCCGAGGAAGATTGTGGGTGCTGGAGATGGTGCTCAGCAGGGGCCTCCTGGCCTGGCAACTCATTCTGCAGGATGCTGTCTTCTTCAGCTGTGGCCAATCCCAGCTCTCTTGCAGCTTCTGAGACCTGGGAGAGGAAGGCGGTTACTAAGACACAGGAGTGGAGGAGACAGGCATGGCAGCTGTGAGGCTACTGCCTCCTACCACCTCAACTGTACTTGACAGTCAACATTAATATTTTAACTGAAGTTATTGATGTTAAATCTAAAGACAGGGCAAAATATTCAACAACAGTCACAAAAACATGGACTGACAAAGATCAACTCAGGCTTCTATCAGTTCCAACCAAAAACATGGCAAAGGAAGAGACCTCAGTGGATTACAGGAAGAAAGGAGAAGGGCACAGGACACCAGATCAATGATAATGAGAAGCACTCATTTGACATTTGTACTTGGCTCTAATCCCTCCAAGGTGCAGACACATGGGATGTCATAAGACCTCTGCCTGTCTCCTGTCTAAGGACCCAGATCTCACTCAAACCTCTGCATAGCATTCCACCTATCATGAGGACATGCAAGAATGTGACATGTTATTCACCTGTCACCCTGTAGTGGGCTGCAGATTAAAGCAGAGTTGAAAGGTGCATTTGCCAGTGGTAACAGTGTCTCAAAAGAAGCTAATTCAGTGTCTCACAAGAGGCTAACTTCCAAGAATACTTGTGTGAAGACAGAGCAGTGAACACCTACATTCCATGAGGAAGGTGGCTGCTTGGGAATGTAGATTAGAAAGGTGGGGGGGGGGGAAGCAAAGATAGATCTAATGTGCCAATGGTATCAGACAGTCATAGCCTGACCGAATTGTTTGTCTCTACCTGATATTCTGGAGTCTCAAGATTGCTGTTCTCCTGTTCGTCTTTTCCACTCAGGTTCAATTCCACCAAACGTTGGTGAATGATGGCCCAATCAGCCTGTACTTCCTTGCTCTCCTGCTGTAATGTCATCGACTTCTTCTTTATAAGATTCTCCTCCATCAGGAGCCGGCTGTGCAGGTTACTGTAAGGACACTCTGCATGGTAAGAACCTGCAGCCTCCTCCTCCCATTTCTACTTATAGGTCCCATTAACCTGACCAGTACCCTGGTTCCCATGAAGACCTAATACAATCCACCTCAATACATCCATGACAGCTGTACAAACAGCAACCAGCCATTTCAGGGAAGAAGAAATTTTGGCTGCAGTCCAAACACCAAAAAGGGTCCATGTTTCTCCAAAAGAAAGAGGGATCTCCATCTACCCATGACAGCCCATGCATTGGGGCAACACCAATTAGTAGGGTGCAAGTACAATCAGGGTAGGTTGGTGGAACAAAAGGGAGGGCGTTCTATCCTTGTGTTACAATACACTCAGGTCTGTAAAACCTGCCTGAGCCCCAGAGGCCCAATACTGCATAATAACCCTCTTATGGTCTGAATCACTTTCCTATCTGGAGGCTCCTGAGGATGCCTGGACAACACTGGGAGGGGTGTCTTAGAGACTTAGGAAAACTGAGTCCAAAAGATCCAAGGCACATGATGGCTAAAAAGCAGAAAGGATAGAACCAGACCTGCAGACTCTCCAGACCAGAAACAAAGGAAGGTAGAAATGGCCATTTCACAAGTGTTGGCCTCCCTGACAAGAACTTACCGATAGAAATGTGTCTCCTTCTTGAGCTCCTGCTTGTTCTCTTGGGCCTCCATGTTCTCCATCTCTAAGTTGTGTAGAAATGTCATGATCTCCTTCTCCTTTAACTTCAATTTTTCATAAAGGGGATTTTGCCTGTGGTAGGGCCTTGCCCCAGGAAGATAGGACTCCATGAACTTAGGCTTTTAGTAACACATGAACTCAGGCTGGGTCCTGGACTACTGCAACTATGGAAACCACACTCTGCATTCTAAATGCTGAGATTTTCTTAACCTTGGAAAACTGGCTATCCTGGCCCCAGAACACCAGAAGCTAGGCATCCAGATGGAGGGTGCCCTGGCTCCCTGTGTTACTCAGTAGGGCTGAAGGGCAGACTAAACAGTTATGTTCTCAGGAGGCTAGGCTACAGGTCATTGCCCACCAGACACCTGTGATGTTAATTCTCCTGTTTTCATAAAAGGGATTCTGAATCCTGGATAACTAATGCTGTAGAGACAGATATTACACATGATTCTGGATATGAGGCCAGACATCACCACAGATTTATAATCCGCTCAAGGGATACAAATGTATGAACAGTTGTGACCACATAGTCAAAATGCAATGCTATTTAAAGTGGGGACAACCAGACCTCAGGACCCACATCACCTGAAAACTGTTAGGCAGGTAAATCCTTAGGAGAAAAACACAGACTGCTAGATTCCAAATTGTGGAAAGAAATAAAAACATACAAAACATATTCACAGATCTGGACATGTGCATGCACACAGGCTCATAGACTTAGACCTATACACAAGATGGAGAAACAAAGAGTGAGAGAATGAGATAGAGACACAGAAACATAGAGAACACAATGAGAGGTAGAAGAAATGTATACAACATTCCTGTCTCAGAGTATAAGGCACACAGACAAAGAGGAACAGGCATGAAACTCAGCCATTCTAATCAAGCAGTTGAGAAGAACCATGTGGGAGCAGGCCCCTCCAGCTGCTACCTGGAGGTTCCAGCACTCAGTCACCTGCCAGACAAGTAAAATCACAACTACAAACTCCCATCACCTAGAAACCTCCTGTCAAAGGCTTCCCAAATGAACTCTAGGAACTCATCACTGCCTCTGTCCCTGAGTTCTTCACTCAGACTCCAAGTTCCTCTTTTCAAGTGGAGGGAGCAGAAGAGTCTATTTCCCTTCTCACTCCTGACAAATCTTCAGGTGCTGCCTCTCCTCTAAGAAGTATTTAGGGGCATGAAGTGGGGCCCAGGTATGTTCTCGTGGTATAGCTTCCTAGAACCCACCCCTTTAAAAGCATAAGATGAGGGAGGCATTGCAGACCCCAGACTGACACCACAGGTTTTGGAGCAATGTATACCTCTTGTTCATGGATCCCTCAGTCACGTAGGTCAGGCGATCTCTCAGCTCATTTGTCTCCTCGGTAGTGAGCTGGATCTCTTTGATCAGCTTTTTCTCTTCCTTCTCAAACTGCTTCTTGCTTATGACAGGTACAGGAGATGATGTCTGTCTGAGAGCCACTGTAGGTAGATGAATACAAGATTATTTGATGTGAGAATGCAAAGAGTGTAGACTGACCACAGAGAAGGAAAAATGCCTGTAACCTAGTGACACCACCAAGAGATTGGTCCCAGCATGAAATTTCTTCTCAGTGGATATCAATTCTAACATCACTCTAGAGATATCAGGAGATGTAAGCAGACATATGTTTCCTCTGTCTCCCTAAACATAGATATGATAACCAGAGAGATGTCTTCTCCAGGATGATTATCAACAGCACAAAGTACAACTTGGCTTCAGAACCTTGAGTTGAGACTTTACAAGTCAGATGATAGATTCACCATTCAAAAGTATTTGAGATTTTGGAGATGCTCAGATATCCTACCTGTTACTCTAAGCCAAGGAATTGGCTTAAAAAGTCATGCAGGGGGAGAGCCTGGTCAACACAATGATCAATTCCCCCCCTCCCACCCTCGAAACACCAAACACCCGAGAAGTAGCAATAGAATCCCCCTCTGTCTGGGTGTATCGACTGATAGTTCTTTGTTTACAGCATAGAAATGCCTGCCAACCACAATTGGTGATAAAGAAAGGTAAGGTAGGAACTGTCACAAACAGGAGGTCAGAGTAGTTCTGAGAACATGAGGTCATGGTCTGGAGCACCATTCTCTCCCTGTCACTAATGTCAGATAACTACAGGAGCTAAAAGGAACCATGGACTGAAGTGCAGGATTTCCCTCCCCCAAACTGGCATTGCTTAGACCTGCTGTCACTCCTGATGGTCTCATTCTGTCCCCATGTAACACCCACAATACCCAGTGCAAGTAAAGACTTGAAGTTCATAGCATAACAGCTTTGACCTTGCCAACGCCTGCCTTAGGGGATGGAAAAGTACTGTTCTGAAATCCTTGATGTTCAAGAATTGTGATAACCATGGAAATGTTTTCACTACCCAGAGTCTCCAGTTCCACATTACTGGAAAGGCCACCTCAGGCCACCCCTACCAGGAAGCTCAACATCCACTTCCCAGGACTTACTCCACATTCGCCAAGTCCCCCTCCTTCGTCCTTCATTCCTCTCAGATGGAATGTCAGCATCCTTCCTCCCCTCTCTGTTCTCTCTCCCATCCACATTGGCTCTCTGAAAAAGTCTGCAGAGTCGGGCAAACAAGGCCATCACTGCAATGTCCAGCCTCTGACTGAGAAATCTCAGTGAGTTTGTTGTCACTACAACACTGGTGACATCACAGAGGTTGCTAAGAACTCTCCAGGAGACAATAGAATGTCCAGGAAGGGACTGCTGATGTCATGGACTACATACAGCCTTTGGTTCCCTGCTAATGTTCTCCCTGTACTGACAGGAAGCTGAGCTGCCCTTTCTGGGGCATAGCCATTGAGAACATCCTCCTTCCAAACCCAGGGTTTGCTCTAGGCTTGATTGGCAACACCTAAGTAATTCCTATGTATCTAACTGAGTGTTTCCTTTCCAAACCCCTCTCAGAAATGTCTCATCCTACCTTAAATTTTCCTCAGTCAGCAATATGAACCATTAAAAAACTACTGAGAAATCATACCAGTACGAATATGCAGCCAAAATCTACTCCTGTCTCATCATGTACAGGTGCATGAAATCTCATCCAGGCTGAGCCTACAGGGCCAGTTGCAGTGTGGGTGTGTGTTAGGGGCCACACTCATGAAGCCTTGTGCTTAGCATTTAAATTTGCCCCAAGATCCCTTAGGAGGGAGACATGCAGTCATCATGCAGTCATCATGCTTCTGACAACAGTCTAAAGATCTGTTGGCAGAGGAAACTGAAATATTGGAGCCACCAATGAGAGGCCCTCAGATTGTGCGGGGGTGGGGGTGGGGAGTGGGGGGGGGCTTTCCTCACTGCACCAAACTCACCAAGCAGTATTGCTTACAGCCCTCTCTGAGAGATACCATGAGATTCTGTATGAAGTAAATAATATATTCAACAGAGGGGCAGATGTGCAGACAGAAGATATAGGGAAATACAATAGACATGGGTTAGTTTACAGAGCAAGGGCCTAGCATCTTGTATTTGGGTTCATGATTGGCCCCACAAACCACACAAAAAACAATCTCAGTGAAATATGAACGATTCGTTAAATGCAGACCCTAAGTTGATTGATCAGAACCATAGCTCAAGTTTTGGGGGTTGAACTAGGGCCCCCAAAATCGATCTTGTTAAGGTATAAAGACAAAAAAAAAAAAAAAAAAAAAAAAAAAAAAAAAAACCCCAAGAACCAAACACCAAAAAAAAAAAAAACAAAAAAAAAAACAAAAGAACAAAAAACAAAAACAAAAACC
The DNA here is from genome assembly GCF_000001635.26 of Mus musculus. Classification (NCBI taxonomy): domain Eukaryota; kingdom Metazoa; phylum Chordata; class Mammalia; order Rodentia; family Muridae; genus Mus; species Mus musculus. Next base: position 14,915,984 of record NC_000071.6, read on the forward strand.
AAAAACCAAAAACAAATGAAAAAGCACAATTAGTTCTTTTAAAGTTAAGGAACTATCCAGTGGTCAGTTCTGATCAAGCCATTTTAGATATAACAGTGCATATTGACCCTTAATTTGAGGGGTCCCATGGAAGGGTTTATGGACCATTGTAAGATTAACAAACATTGAACAGAACAGAACAGGATGTGGACATCATGACTTTCCTCTGAGTCAAGTTGATTTTCTGTGTTGATGATTGGGTGTCATATGACAGCAACTATCTGAGATAGGGGGCAGACATAGAACACGATGGCTTTTGCTATACTAAGCAGTACATGCCTCAGCATTAGATTATCCGGGTCTCTCATAATGACTAGTTCTGTCTTCACAGTACTTGGAGACCCCACTTGTAAGCCCAAATATTGGAAACTGGAAGGAGAATTGTCTGAGCTCAAGGTTAACCTGGCCCACATTGGGTATTTGAGACCCTGTTTAAGAAAACAACTCTGAAACACATGCTAAGTCCAAGGCCTCACTTACCAATCCTTGTCTATTATAAAGAACTTACCATTCTCTCCCTTCCAGTCTTTCTTCTGGGAAGATGGAGAAGTGAAAATGATCTTTCCATTCTATGGACCATGTTCTCTTTTTCCCTCAGCCCACATTACGAACAAATGAAAGTGAGTATCACCACCTGAACAACTGAGTAATATCCACTGCTGCTAGCTTGGTACTGTGCTGATGATAATCTTAGCTTCCTTTAGTGTTGCTGCCCCAGCAGGAAGTATTAAGTGCTGAGGCCAGAGCTCAGAGATCCTTTCAAGGGGCTAGAGAGAAGCCATCAGAGACTCTCCACTTCCTTGTCCTGAGATGAAATCCAGGAACACAATGTGAACTTGGTGGCTAATTAACCATACATCATACTTCTACCTCCACCTTTCTATGTTCAGTACAGGAAAGTGTTCATGCACCTCCAAGTCAGATTTATTTTGATATATGTCCCAGGGCGCAGACTTTTTTAGAGAGTTGGGTGTAGTCAATAGTTGGTTGCCTCAGTAAGATGTGAAGACTATCAATAACAAGTGACCACACTGTATTTGTTTAAACACTAGTTGAAAATTGAGCATAACTGAGGAGTGGGACACTAGCACTGTATCCTGGCTTTTTTGTGCCTAGATGTGGCTCAAAGGGAAGATGTGAGGACACCTTGGGTTCCTCTGAATGGACAGAGTGATATGAAATGGGCACTGACCAGGCTGAGAAACACTGCTGAGGCCCATATTCCAAGGTAACAAACACATTCTCTGCCCTCCTTCCAAAGAACTCCTGTTGAGGCCATGGACCTTGTCTACACATGGGAACATCATGCAGACATCTTTCCTAATGACACAAAGTTCTCTCTGGTAAGGCTTGTCCCTTACCATATCTGTAGCAAATTTGTTACAAGGCAGCTGTCTATATCATGCTATTGCTATAATATGCTTCCCAGTTGTGATGGTTTGTGTACTCTTGCACCAGGGTGTGGCACCATTTGGAGGTGTTGCCTTGTTGGAATAGATGTGACCAGGTTGAAGTAGGTGTGTCACTGTGGGTGTGAGCTTAATACTCTCACCCTAGGTGCCTGGAAGTCGGTCTTCCACTAGCAGCCTTTGGGTGAAGAGGTAGAACTCTCAGCTCCTCCTGCGCCATGCCTTCCTGGATACTGCCGTACCATCATGACCTTGATGATAATGGAATGAACCTCTGAACCTATAAGCAAGCACCAATGAAATGTTGTTTTTATGAGAGTTGCCTTGGTCATGCTGTCTGTTCACAGCAGTAAAACCCTAAATAAGGCAGAAGTTGGTACCAGTATTGCTGTGATAGACCTGACCATGCTTTCATTTGAAAGAATGTGGATTTGGTGACTTTGGATTTGCAACACAGTGGAATGCTTTAAATGGAGATTAATGGGTCATCAATTCCTAGTAGGAATATGGAAGACTTTGTTGCTGGGAGTATTTGAACTGTGTTGACCTGGCCTAAGAGATTTCAAAGGAGAAGAATTTCAGAATGTGGCATAAAGACAGTTTTTGTGGTATTTTGGTGAAGAATGTGGCTACTTTTTGCCCTTGTCTGAAAAGTCTGCCTGAGACTAAAGTGAAGAGCATCAGATTAATTGCAGTGACAAGGGAAGTTTCAAAAAAGCCCAGCAGAGACTTTGTTCTCTGGTTGAGTCTTATGAAGAGAAGTTTGAACAAGCATAGCAAGCTTAGAAAGGAAACATATAAAATACATGGTTCAAGTATTAAAGGGGTACCAGGAAGTGAAATGAAGCAAAATACTGTGTTCTAGGAGATAACAGATTAAGGGAGTGGGACCTTGGGACAAGATCCTACCCAGATGAATTTAGATCCAGGCATGGTGGTACACACCTTTAATCCCATGAGACAGGCATGCTGATCTCTGCATTCAAGGCAAATCTACAGAGCAAGAACCAGAATAGCCAAGCTTAGGCAGTGCATAATTTAGAAAACATAAAGTCAGTGATAATGTAATAGTACAAGGGGTCATGTTCTAGTTCCTGTAAGCAGCAGAACTCGGCAGCTTCAGCCATGTGGCTCTGACTCTAGAGTTAGAATGGAAGGAACTACTGGGACAATTGATACTGGTTAGCTGGATCTAAGAACTTAGCAATGATTAAGAAGAGACCAGTATCACTGAGTTGAAATCTGAGAATTGTTTTCTGGGAGCACAAAGAAGCTGTGCTCCAGAGATAGCCAAGGTTGTACTTCCTGCTGCTCCTGGACTTGGTAATGTGGAAGAGTCACGCAGGTTGTACTGGTTTTGAAGGCATGAAGATGTCATGAAGAACAGCTGAGGCTTGGCATTGTGAGAGGTCATGGAAGGCCATTGGAAAAGGTGTAGCCTCAGCTGTAGTTGATGGCCCAGGACTGAAGGGGTCATGCAAAGGATTTGAGGCTTGGCACCATGAGGAGAGACTATGAGAGGCTCGTGGTGAAGCCTAGTTGGAGTGGAACCCACTTGTGTATTGGAGATGTCTGTACCATGGGATGATCACCAAGAACAACAGCCTTAGTAGAGTGGATCAACCTGAGCTTAGAGTGCTACAGAGGGCAGAGATGGAGAAGTGATGCCAGCCCTTAGGAGGAACCCAAAAGATCAAGTGGAATCAGAGACACTAAACCAAGAAGCTGTATCATGGAAATTACCTTGGAGACTCAAAGATGTTAAAGATGCCAGAGCCATGGGATACATGCTGAGAAAACTGCTAACAGGGAGTTGAACCAGCCCAGGATAAAGCAGTTTGTTGCAGTCAACAAAGATGAAAAAGGAGTGGAGATCTGAAGACCACTTTGACATCAGCCATGGAGATGCAGAGTCTGGAGATTGCATAGTTTGTATTTTACTTTGGGGATCACAGTTAAGTGATTGGATGAATCTCAGAAGAGGCCTTGAACTTCGGACTTTTAATATTGTTGAGATTGCTATAGACTATGAGGATTTTAAAAGTTGGACTAAATGCATTTTGCATTATGCTAGGTTTAAGTATGGCCCCCATAGACTCATGTGTTTGAACAAGTCTATGGGGGCCAGGGAGTGGAATGTGATGGTTTGTATATTCTTGCACCAGGGAGTGGCACCATTTGGAGGTGTGGCCTTGTTGGATTAGATGTGACCTGGTTGGAGTAGGTGTGTCACTGTGGGAGTGGGCTTAAACTCTCACACTAGGTACCTGGAAGCCAGTCCTCTACCTGCAGTCTTTGGATGAAGATGTAGAACTCTCAGCTCTGCTTGTGCTATGCTTGCCTGGAAACTGCCATGCTCACACCTTGATGATAATGGACTGAACCTCTGGACCTGTAATCCAGCCCCTTTGAAATGTTGTTTTTATAAGACTTGCCTTGGTCATTCTGTTTGTTTATAGCAGTAAAACCCTAACTAAGACTCCAGTCATCGATGTAAAACAAAACGAAACAAAATCTTGACTCAGAGCAGGGCTATGCTGACAATGTACCCTGCTATGTTCTGCATGTTATGAGGTTTGTTAATCTTATGAATTTCCACATCTATATGTTTCACATAAGACTTTCAAATTCAAGGTCAATATGAACTATTAAGTCTAAAATGGCTTGAGTCAGGGCAGCATTTCCAGCTCCTGTGCATGAGCTCTTTGTGTTTTTTTTCATGGAGCTTGCCCTAAGAAATGTCTAGCATACAGTTTTCAGCTGTTGCCCTGGTTGTTCTGTAATTGGGTGTGCATTCAATAAACCTTCCCCATTTAACTAAATTCAGTGTTTCTGTGGTTTGTTTGGTGACCCTTGGACAGAAACTCTTCCATTCAGCAGCACATAGGACACTGAGCCAAGGTGAAGAATGGTGATATCTTGCCATGAATTATGTGACAAGGGGGGAGGGGAATTTATCCCTTATGATAAGGATCAGGGGTGGCTTGGTGCTTTTTAGGTTTCTATTTGCCATGTGCAACAGCTTCAAGAGCCCATTTCTGATGTCCTTGGAATCATTATGTTCCCATGATGATGCACTCAGGCATGCCTGGAAATAAGCAGAACACTTGCCAGAGAGCTTGATTTCTATAAGGGAGGGAATATTGCTAATTTATGCAGCAGGATATTTGGTCACATTGTAAACCCCAAGACTGTGTTGATTCCAAAAAAAATAAAAATAATAAAAAAATAAAAAAATTTTTATGGTGTAGCTCAGCCCTAGCACAGACCTGTAACCCAAGAGCTTTCTGTTCAGTGTACATTTCTGACCTGTGGCTCAGCCCTATCACACACATTTATTGGAAAGCAAAATAAAGTCAACTCCAGGTCAAGAGTTAGAGCAATTAACCAGTTGAAAGAGAATGAATATAACTAAAGAGAAAGAAGGTCTTTTTTTGATTTTTATTTTTTTGTTTTTTCTTTTTCCTTTTTTCTTTTTTCTTTTGTTCTTTTTAGACAGGGTTTCTCTGTATAGCCCTGGCTGTCCTGGAACTCACTCTGTAGACCAGGCTGTCCTCAAACTCAGAAATCTGCCTGCCTCTGCCTCCCAAGTGCTGGGATTAAAGGCATGCACCACCACTGTCCCACCTCAGAAAGAAGGTCTTTAAGTTGAAGGATATTTAAGACAGTGTGGAGAGGGATAAAGAATGCATTCCTTCTGGGAGGTCATCAGGGTAGGAAGGTCAGCTGGGTGCTTTCCCTGACTCTCTGAGCTGGCTACTGAGTCTTCACTGGTAAAATTAGATGCGTGGCATATGTGTGTCTTTTAAAAATGTATTTATTAATCATTCCATTGGATTACATCTCACATGATATACCACTTCCTGGTACCCTTCACTACCCCTCAAACTACATCTGCACTCTCTGCCTCCACTCTGCCTGGTTGAGGATACTCCTTCACCCACCCTCCCTTTCCTGCCCTACTGATTCAGAAACCCACTACACTGGAGCATCAAACCTCTACAGGACCAAGGGCCTCGCCTCCCATTGCTTTCAGGAAGGCCATTCTCTGCTACAATGTATCTGGAGCTGTAGATCCTTCCTTATACACTCCAGGGTTGTGGTCTAGTGTCTAGGAGCACTGGCTGGTCCTGCCAGCAGATGTTGTTTTTCAATAGGACAGCATTCCCCTCTGCACCTCCAGCTTTTCTGCAAGCTCCCACAATGAGTTCCCTGAGCTCAGTGTAATGGTTGGCTCCAATGGTCAGTTGCTGGCCACACCTCCCAAAGAACCGCCACTCCAGGCTCCTGTCTGCAAAAGCCTCTTGACCACAGGAACAGTGTCTGGTTTGGTGTCTGAAGACAGGATGTATCCCCAGGTAGGGAAGTCCTTCAGTCTCTGCTCCATTTCTTGTCCCTGTTCTTCCTTTTCTCAGGAACGTTTCTTGGTTAAAATCTTTGAGATGGGTGCGTGGCACCATTCCTTGGAGAGAGCATTGGCGCGGGTGAGGTGCGGGCTGGGGGGAGGTGAGGGAGGCATGCCTATCTACTGCCAGTGCTCTCTACAGGTTCTATCTTCCCCTTCTCTGTGCATTTCTACTAAATCCATCCCCTTTGGGTCTTGGGAGCCTCTTGTTTCCCTGATGTCGGAAAGCTTCAAGAGTCTATTCCCTGTTCCTCATGCTCCCACCCACTATGTAATTTTTTTTTCGAAATCCTGACCTCCTGTAGCTCTCTCCCATCCCTACCAGTACCTGATACTGCCTCCCTTATTTCCACCCCTCCTCTCTCCTGCCGCAGGCCCTCTGGTCCCCTGTGCTTGCATAGGAAAGAGTCTCTAGAGTAGATGAGCAAAGATTAGGATGTATTGACAAGCATTCGAACAGGCGAGAATGGTGTTGGATCTGAATGTAATGTTCTGGTTGAGCTTCAGACTTATATTACAACGAATTATCAGAGGATACAAATCACAAAAAGACAAGATACACTGAAATTCACCAGTTACAGCAGAAAGGAATTTGCACGGAATAATTAAATGTTTACATTAGGGATAACAATCCCTGCCTAGGATCAGCCTAAAAGCATCAGGGGGTTGTTAACTCTTGATAGGCCTTAAGAGTAGTGTGTTATCAGGAGCTCTAAATTCTTAGGTCTAGTAAAACTTATCCTGTCTGGAGAGTTCCCCCTTATCAGGGTAGTATATCAACTTATACTTGACATGGAATGTAGCCTGTAGTAAAAGATTTCTATCTCAGTGAGACTTTTAGTCTCTATCTACAGACAGCTGAGTAAATGACAGATGTTTTATGGTAGAGCTTAATTAGTTACTGAATAGGTTAAGCTCCTTGCTGCTATCTGGAATCTAAGAACACTGGGAAAAGGCTTTAGCTATGTTAGAATACAATCTTAAAAGGCATTTACTGTAAGGTAATACTATATAGAGTGTAAGTGAATCTATACACTAGATGAATGTGGTGGAAATTTGAATATAATGGGTTAGGGAAAGAGATGCCATAACTCTGGGAGGAAAATTTCCCTGGACTCTTATCCTCGTGAAACAGCTTCCAGGCTTTTCACCTGACAAACCGATGCAAACTGGAGAGTTGGCTTTCGCCAGAATATCCAGGAGGAGAGTCCTAGAAATTCATTTCTCATGAGCAGCTTTTTGGCATTTTTGCCTCACAAGCTGACTCCACCAGAGTGCCCTGACACTCTCCCTCCCCGGTCCCTCTCTACCTCCCAGGATCTTCCTGTTCCCCCCTTAATGCAGGATAGGGTAATGCCAGGATCAGGAATGGGAGTTGGTAGGTTAGGGAGCAGGGGGAGGGAGGAGGGGATAGGGGATTTTCAGAGGGGAAACTAGGAAAGGGGATAACATTTGAAATGTAAATAAAGAAAATATATTAAAAAAAAATAAAGAAAGATAGAACATGACACCAGAATCAACTGACAAGGACCCGTGGGGAATCACAGAGTGCAGAGGCCCAGTGCGGGTCTGATCTAGGTCCTCTGCATTTATGTTATGGTTGTGTAGCCTGGCGTTCTTGTGAGATTCCTAACAGTGGGAGAAAAGGCTCTCTCTGAATGTTTTGCTTTCCTTTTGGACCCTTTTCCTCCACTGACCTGCCTTGTCTTGTCCAAGCCTTGATATGATGACTGTGCTGAGTTTTATTGTCCCCTGTTATGCCGTATTTGGTTGATGCTCCTGGGAGGCCTGTGCTTTTCTGAGAGGAGGGGAACAAGGGTGGATCTGGGGAAAGGGGAGGGGGAGGGGAGAGGGTTGGGGGAAGGAAAGGGACAGACTGTACTATATTTGAGAAAAATGTATAAGAATTTGCCCTTATTTTAAAAGTGATTTAGGGAACACCCAATGTCATTCTCTAGACACACACACACATACACACATGAAAACCACAAAAAGTCAATGGTATAGATTTTCTAAAAACTTTGCTGTGTGATGTCTCTTCCGAGCCCAGCTGTCAATGTGGGAATAGTAAGCTCTCCTTGACTGTTGTAGGCTGTTTCCTACGTCACTATTTTAACAATATTTACATTCTTTGGTGGTTTAGTTATAAAGAATTTTCAGTGCCAGTGTGATTTCTACTTTGTTGTTATCACTTTGTTAAATGGTATTTGCTAGAAACAAAATGGAAAACTGTAAATTTATTTTGCTTGTTATGCCAAGAATGGGTAGTAGATGGCACCGAAAACTGAATTTCTAAGTTACTAGAGAGGAAAAAAATGTTCAGAAGGGTTGGGCACAAGCCAGCAGAAATTACTAAAGTAAAATTGAACTTATGCCCAACTATGCAAATACAACATCAAGTACTCCGGAAATTCTATGATGGTGCTCACAATTTCAGGAATTTCCAACAGGACACATAACAAGAGAAATCAATATAGTACAAGTCTTAGGTGTTAGCTGAATTTTCAAATCAGAAAGCAAAGATAAGATTTTACATTTTCAGTAACTTTAGTATCTGTGAGTGTTGTTAATTTAAATACCGTTATGAGGAGTCCAGGTACAGCAGGATATTAGGCCATGCAATCGTATAGGGAGATACAGAAGCTACATAGTACCTCAAGTGTTGCTATCATATATGTCTAAGTGACATTTTACAGATTAATGCCAAGTAAAATCAAAATATAGTCTCCTACCCATTACATCTTAAAACACAATGATCTATCAACAGTTGCCATTTCACAGCAAAAAGAAAGCAGTAGGTATAAATTGAACACAGAACTGCTTCTCTTGTAAGAAATGAACACAGATATATAGATGCATGTATACTTATACATTCTCTTTGAAATTCAAGGTGATTAATTTGCTTTACTACCATATAAAAACAATCTCGCTGTGGTCAGGTAAAAAAGCTCATTTTCCACATTTAAAAAGTACATTGGCCGGGTATGGTGGCACATGCCTTTAATCCCAGCTCTGGGGAGGCAGAGGCAAGAAGATTTCTGAATTGGAGGCCAGCTTGGTCTACAAAGTGAGTTCCAGGACAGCCAGGGCTATACAGAGAAACCCAAGGAATCACATCCATAGACCACTTAGACCTATGTGATTTGGCTAGAATGAAGACATACCCTAATTACACACCTTTAATCCCAAACAATGAAAGTAAGGTTCATTAATAGAAGGAAGAGTCATGTTTGTAAGTGACATCTAATTGAGGGGCAAAGTGATAATTCAGAGAGATAACAGAATGAGTCAGAGATAGGATATGCCCAATTCTTAAGAGGACATCGAGGAAAGAAAGGACTTAAGAGAGTTGGGGAGGGAGGGCAGATTACAGAGACAGGTTACAGGTGAAGACAGAACAAGCCAGAGAATAAGAAGAGACCAGACAGAAGGTTAGAACAGATTGATAGAGTTAGTTTGAGGGTAAACAGACTAAGACTAATTCAGTCAGAAGTCAAGAGAAACCAGTTTGAATCAGTTTGGAGAGGGATTTGGGCCATGATCAAAGAATTGAACCAGACCAAGATCAGGAAGCACTAGAAAGGGTAAGCCTCCAAGATGACAGTTACATCTGGTGAATAAGTTACTTTTAGAGTCCTGGTAGTTCTCTTACGTGATTATGATGTCATATACTGTAATGACTAAGAGTCTAGGATTGTGCTTAATCAAAAAGAAGCAAGTCTATGTCTTCATGGTCTCCAGAAAGGACAGTTTGAACCCATTCACCCCAAACAGTGATAAAAGAAATCCTTATTTTTAACTGGTAAACTAGAAGACCATGATCACCTGGCAGAGATGTCCATAAAATGGAAGGATCCGTAGGAAAGATCTACTCAGAAAGCAGTTCTTAGGTTATAGTCTGATAGCTTGGCAGAGTAGAGAAACTCTTTGGTGAACTTGGTTCAGATCCAGACATGGCTCCGTCATGATTTCTGTTGTCCCAGAGCTTGTAGCTCGTGCTTCATATCTAGCACATCATTTGGTTTTGTGAATAAAGCTTTTCCTGTGCACCTGGTCACTTATTTCTGTATTGTCTGTGACAGTGTCTTTCACAATAAGAGTTTTTCTGTATTGTCTGTGACCGCTTCTTTCACAATAAGAGTTGAGCGACTGTGACAGACCTGACATTTACATGAACAGTTTATGGAACTCCCCAGTTAATTTCGTAAGTGCTACCAATATTATCTAAAATATTTTAGCAGGACTCCCAAGGATATCCTGACTTACTAGTAGCCAAGTACCAGCTTTAAAGTAGCTCTTTAACTTTTGTTTAAAAAAAATATTTTTAGCCTAGAAACATTCATTGGAAAGGGGGAGAATGGAGGAAAGAGAAAAAATGATGCTATGCTCTCAACATCTCCATATTATTATGAAATGCACACTTTATATATATATCATAAATATGTAAATGGATGTATGTATTGAAGGTCTTGTGGATGCTTCCTTTGATCTTGACAAATGTTTTGTGATATGCAGAAAGCATTTTTACTTTGCTCCCATTATTACACAGTAAATAATCTTTAAAGTTTCCTATTTAAAATGCTTAGTTGGGTGAGATCCAATTATGAAATATCGAAACATACAAAAAATTACTCCTTTATTAAATTTTGAATCTAAGGAGACAGTGAATAATTAATAAGGAGAGCCAGGCACAGTGGCACAACCTCTAATCCCAGCACTTAGGAGCAGAGATGGATAGATCTATGAGTTCAAGCCTAGCATGATCTACAGAATGAGTTCCAGGACAGCAAGGATTACACCGAAAAGCACTGTTTTGGTGGGAAAAATTAATAGGGAAAGTTATTGAGCTCTACAAAACACACTTTAAAACCCCGGGTGTAAAACAGACACTACTTTTGAATGGTAAGATAAAAAGAAGGCAATCTTTCAATTTGCACAATGTTTTCTAATGAAGTCTTTTCCCAGTAAAGGAACCTCTGAACTCTAGAAGCAGATCTGGGCCATTACAGTTCACAGGCTCCATGAGTCAGTAGTTGTTGGAGCACCGAGGATAGAACACTGAGAAAGTATCACACACAAGTTTATTTAAGAGACAGGGTGTTTTTCCCCCTCATAGAGCTTAAAAGTGGATTTTCCCCTTTTGTTGCTGAACGGATAGATGAAACTATTCATGAAAATCATAACCCCTCCTGGCGTCGGGGAACTGATATCAACTAAAATGCTCTGGCAAAGTCTAATCGGAAGGCTAACTATAATTTCAGTAGAGGTCCAAATTCTCTCTTTGTTTTTGATAAAGCATTTTTTTCACCTCTTCGTGAATGAGGACAAACCTATTTGCTTCTTTTTATTAGGACACCTAATAAAAAGCACTTTATTAAAAGCACTTCTGTTACAGCTGCCTTACAGCTATTCTGCCACGAGGTGGCGATAAAACACTTTGAAAGTTTTTTTTAAAAAGTCAACAACTGGCTGTTTTGCCTCAAAACTGATTTTTTTTTTTCTTGTAATACAAAATGTATATACAGCATGCTTTTGTTCCACACTGTGACTCCTATTCAGATCTAATAACTGTGGGGATTTTTCTGAAACCTAAATCATGAACCCTGAAATCACTTAGAGACAAGGGATGTAGCAATAGAGACTGATGTGATCAGGTGTGACTGGTCCATGCCTTCCACTGTGTCAAAGTGTTTCACCTGTGTGTGCTGGATGCTGACAGTCCCATCAGCACCTCGCAGCAGCGATTTAGGAAAATAAGGTAGCTTCTGGTAAAATGAGGACATTTATATAGGTGTGGATCATCTGTGAGCTGAGTTCACAGAGGCAGTAGCAAAGCTGGATCATATAGGGCTCATGGCTGTCAGAGCACTCATCACCAGCAGTATATCCCTTAGTCTACCCAAGCAACTGCCACCCAAGCAGGCTGATGCTGTGTAGACAGTAAAGACTCCCAGGGCTGAGGATCAAGGTCAGCGATAAAGACCCTGAGCTTTATCTCCAACAACTCAAGGTGGGGAGAAAAGGGAAAGCCATCGGGAAAGCAAAAGCATTTTCTGAAAATAAAGCCTCAACCGAGAAGATATGTATAAAGTGGCATTTCAAAAGAACAAGCATAAGAAAAACTGTCAACAGACAAGGAGGAATTAGTGTAGTAAAGCAAGATAAACCTTTAAAGAGGAAAGGTTTAAAGTGGATAACGCTATAAATCAAGTTAACACTTTAAAGCGGTTCGCCAGGATATTGTGAGGCTCTCTCTTTAGTGTACTGAAGTGACTGGGAAGAGTTTCACGCGTGAAAAACACGTCCCTGTATTTTACGAAGTTTTCTCAATTCCTTGCCTTTAAGGAGAGGTAGAAGTTGAGCAAAGGAGATGGCTCAATCATGAACTGTTTATACACAATCCCTCGGAGCAGCGTAAGATCTCCCCAAACCCACATAAAAGGGCTGAGAGTGGTGTGGTCTTCTATTATCCTAGTTCTGGGGAAACAGAGACATGAGGGTCCCTGGAAGTGACAAAAGTCAAGCTCCAAGTTCCAAAGAGAAATTCTACCTCAAACATAGTCACCAAGGCCTTGAATCTCAGTACTTAGGAGGGAGAGGCAGGCAGATATTTATGAGTGGGAGGTCAACCTGATTTGCATAGATAGTTCCAGGCCAGGCAAAGCTGCTTAATGAGATCCTGTCTCAAATAATAATGATAGTAATAATGATAACAACAATAAATAAGAACAAAAATGGTAATAATTTGTTGCTGGCAATTGGACAGAACTAAGAAAGCATTATCATGAGTGAGGTAATTCAGACCCAGAAAGAAAAACATGGCAAGTTCTCAGTTGTAAGTGGATATTAACTGTAAAGGATAATCATGCTATAATCCACAGACCGAGAGAGGCTAAGTAACAAGGAAGGCTTAAGGGGATAGGGTAGGGGGTATTGGGGTATTGGGGTGGGGGTGGGGGCACAAGGATGTTCCTGGGAAGAAGAGCTAGAATAGATTTTGAGGACAAACTGGGCGTGGCTGGGGATGGGAACCGGAGTGATCTGGTAGGGAGGGTGGAAGGAGAGTGTTGGGAGGGACAACTGAAATTGGCGGACATTTCAGGAATGAGATAGAAATGTAATGCAATGGAAATTCCATATAATCTATAAGGGTCATACTAGCAAGGACTTGTAATGAGGGACACAGAGGCTGAACTGGCCATCTTCTGTAACCAGGCAAGATCTCAAATGGAGGGATTGGACCCTACCACAAAACCTCAGACCTACAATTTGCAGGATATGCAGGAACCAGGGCCCAGCACAATCATGTCAAAGAGATCAGAGAGTCTTCATCCAGGAACTGATAGGAACAAATGCAGTCCCACAGCCAAACATTAGGTGGAGCTCCAGAGTCCTGTGGAGAAGGTGGAGGAAGGATTGGAGAAGACAGTGATAAAGGACACCACAAGAACATGACACCCTCAGTGTAGCCATTTTTACTATATTAATCCCACCAATCCATGAGCATGGGAGATCTTTCCATCTTCTGAGATCTTCTTCAATTTTTTTCTTCAGAGACTTGAAGTTCTTATCATACAGATCTTTAACTTGCTTGGTTAGAGTCACACCAAGTTATTTTATATAATTTGTGATATTGTGAAAGGTGTTCTCTCCCTGCTTTCTTTCTCGGCATGTTTATCCTTTGAGCTTTAGTAAAGTTTCTTTTATGAATGTGGAACATGTATCGTAGACATTCAGAATTGATAGTTCATCTTGGTAGATTTTACCTTTGATGAGTATCCCTCCTTGTCTTTATAGCAGTCTCCTGAGAGGTTCTACCACTGCTTGACAAATACAGAGGTGAGTGGTTGCCCCCAACCATTAGACTGAGCACAAGTTCCCCAATGGAGGAGTTAGAGAGAGGACCAAAGAAGCTGAAGTGGTTTGCAGCCTCATAGGAGGAATAACAATATGAACAGTACTCCCAGATTTCCCAGGAACTAAACCATGAACCAAAGCATACACTTGGAGGGAACAATGGCTCCAGCCACACGTGAAATAGAGGATGACTTTGTTGGACATCAATGGGAGGAGAGGCCCTTGGTCCCATTAAGGCTCAATGCCCCAGTGTAGGGGAATAACAGGACAGGGAAGTGGGAGTGGGTGAGTTGGTGAGCAGGGGATGGAAGAATGGAATAGGGGCTTTTCAGTGAGGAGACCAGGAAAGGGGATAACATTTGAAATGTAAATAAAGAAAATATCTAATAATTTTTAAAAAGGGACAGCTCTGCTGCTTCGAACTCCAGGACAGTAGTAGTTTCCCTCAATTAACACTTTCTGTAGAATATCTTTCTATGTCACTAACCTTCTTGCTATTATCCTGATTTGCACACACCATCTCTTTCCAGCTGGGATACCACCAAAGTATTCTGTTCTCTCCCAAGACACCTGGGGTTTTATATCCTCAGGCCCTGAAAAATAACTTCTCTACTCCCCTAAACCTTTCCTGCTTTCCTCCACTCAAGTGAGGCCCTTAACTGAACTCTGTGTGTGTTTTCATAACTCATTTTCCAATCTCTGCCCTGTAGAAACCCAGAGTTTTGTGGCAAGGTTTTGGGATTCTTTGAGTAACCCCAAAGTAGAGAGAAAGTGGAAAGAGGGTGAATAGGTAAAGCTTTCACCCACCCATTTCACACCAATTGTATTTGAAAGGATATCTTTCATCCCACCTGGTAAAAACACTTTTAGCAACTGGTTGAAACTTTTCCTCTGGGAATATTTAATGGATTCCAGACCTGTTTCCTGGATGTACCCCAATATATTCTTTTTTCCTATGTTTTTCTAGGAAAATAGACTAAAATACAGAAGGCATTTTAGGATCAGTGTCTCCCACCAGTCATCTTTTTAAAGATACACAACTGTGTGACTCTGATATTAATTTTCAATAACCAATACACAGCATAGTCCTGACTCCAAATCCATGAACATGTTCTTTTCTATTTTGTATCACTTCTTATGAACCCAATTACCTTCTGTCCAATATCAGTATCTAATCTCATAATTTTAAATACACAAGGAAGACATATTCTTCCTTATTATGAAGATAAGTAAATTAGTATGAAGTGGTTAAAAAAGAGAAATTGGACTGAATTCCTCTTTCTTTGTTGAGTCTTTGTATGGCTTCTGTATCAGGGTGACTATGAACTCATAGAATGAGTTTAGCTATGTTTCTTCTGTTTCTACTTTATGAATAATTTGAGGAGTATTTCACTAACTCATTTTTGAATATCTAGTAGAATTCTGCACTACAACTTCTGCCCTTGGGCTTTTTTGGAGTGGAGGACTTTTGATGACTGTTTCTATTTCCTTAGGGGTTATAGGCCTGTTAGTTACTTTACCAGATCTTCATTTAACTTTGATAATTGATAGCTGTCTATAAGTCACCCATTTCATTTGGATTTTGCTATTTTTTGCAGTACAGGCTTCTGCAGTAAGACCTAGTGATTCTTTCAATTACCTCAGTGTCCATTGTTATGTCTCCTGTTTCATTTCTGATTTTGCTATTCTGGGTATTGTCTCTCTACCTTTCAGTTAATTTGGCTAAGCATAAGTCTACCTTGTTGATTGTCTCAAAGAACAGGATCTTGGTTTCACGGATTCTTTGTACTGTTCTCTCTGTATCAAATTGACTGAATTCAGCATTTATTCCCTGACGGCAAATCCTACCTATCTCTCCATGAGATGAGGCTTTGTCTCACATTAAGAACTGCAGAATGCAATACATCAAAACCTTGCTGATCTCCATGGTGGTGATGCACACCAAAGCCTCATGGTGAACATCTACACTGGCAGGTTTCAGGGTATGTTGAAGTAGTCCACCATGTCAGTGTAACCTTCAAAGTGCCATGAGACAATACTAATAGAAATCTGCAGGATTCCTCCACATTAGATTTCACTATGGTCTTCAATGTCATTTTGTAAAGAAATACTATGGGTTCACAGATACACACACACACACAAACATGAAGACCAGAGGACTTTATGGGAGGATTGTTCTCTCTACTATGTGCATTCCAAGGAAAAAATTCTGGTTTCTAGGCTTGACAGCAATGATGAATACCTGCTCAACCATGTCATTAACTCATCAACTGATCATCTAAACCAAGGAATTTCATAAGCTCTATATTTGTATTTAAGTTCCCTTTCTCTCTCTGTCTCTCTGTTTCTCTGTCTGTCTCTCTCTTTCTGTCTCTCTGTCTCTGTCTCTGTCTGTCTCTGTCTCCCTCTCTCTGGTGTGTGTGTGTGTGTGTGTGTGTGTGTGTCTCCTGAGACGCTCTGCCAGTGCAAATACAAATACAGAGGTGGATGCTCTCAGTCAGCCATTAGATTAAACACAATGCCCCAGTGGAGGAGCTTGAAAAACGACTCAAGGAGCTGACATTGTTTGCAGCCCCATAGAAGGAACAGCAATATGAACTAGCCAGTACCCCCAGAGCTCCCAGAAACTACACCACCAACTAGAGTACAGTGGAACTCATGGCTCCAGCTGCATATGTAGTAGATGATGGCTTTGTTGTTCATCAATGGGAGGAGAGGCCTTGACCCTGTGTAGGGGAATGCCCAGGCTAGGAAGCCAGAGTGGAATGGTTGGTGAGCAGGGGGACAGGGGAGGAGATAGGGCGTTTTCAGAGGGGAAACCAGGAAAGGGGATAACACTTGAAATGTAAATAAAAACATATCTGACTTAAAAAGAAACAATAGAAACATTTCATGCTATCAAGAGGGTTCTTTTTCCCAATCAAGCTTCTAGGAAGCTAATCTCAATTCTAAATTTTACAAAAGTGCCCAATCTACATTGTCATCCTATATGAGAGGTCAAGATCTGCTCTAAAATTGAAAATAAAAGATACTGAGGCAATATCCTGAACACAGAACTAGCAGTGGTAATATCGGAGCCCTGCATACATGCCTGGCAGCCTAGGACAATGAGTATGTGCAGGTCAAGCACTGTACCTAGACATCTCCTGAGATTTCTCCACTCACTGGACTTGATCCTGTCCATCTAATGCAGGACATGCACTGAAAGGACAAAAGCCAACTGCAGGAGGTGTGGGGATGCCTCACAGGTTAGATATCTGCTACTCTCTAGAAGACCCACATGGTGCCTAACAATCATCTCCAGGAATGGTTGTGATTCCTTCTGTCCTCTGAGGGAAATGTCCCTCGGGAGGAGCCACATACAGTATTACATTCAGTAGGAAAAACACCCATTCACATAAATGTTAAACATAAGTCTAATCAGCAACAGCAAAAACACAGCAAGTTTATGGTCAAGGACAGCAGCATCTATCAAAACCTATTTCCCAGTAGGACTTGGAAGGTCATTATATCTGCTGTGTGGTTGTCACTGATGCTGTGTTGCAAGCAAAACTGAGGCATATGGCTCTGGCCTTCCTTGTTTATTTTATATTCCTTTGTGAATATTTTTATTTCCTCGGAAGCTTTAGAGTAATGACGGTATATTACTCAGTATCTGGTCCACAGGATCATGAATGGATGTGTGTTACAGAGTACTATATGTTAGAAGTAAGAGAATTCATGACACCATGGATGCAGTATGGCAGTGATTACATCATCAAGTGTGTGTCCATGGGGTAAGTGACATTATCCACACACAAAAGATGATCATTGCCTTGTATACCTCCTAGGTGGCTATGGCTTTACTATGTAGCCCTGGCTGCCTGGAACTTACAGAGATCCATCGCTGGCTGTGATTCTAGGTCTGCAGCAGGAGACAGAACACCTGAATAAGGAAGATGGTCTCAAGAGTCACTACTTGCAAATCAATTTTTATTCATAAGAAATAGAATTTTTAAAAAATAGGTTTTAAAAGTTCAATTAATATAGAGATAAAGGCAAAAACAAACAATGAAATAAAAGAACAAGAACATATAACTTCTAAATAACGTAACAATAACTCAAAGATCAAAAATAAAAACTTAAACCAAAACTCTAAAGGAAAATTATTGTTCAGCTGCTTTCGCTTTCTGCACTTTTAGCAGCACAGCCCTCCAGCCTGCTGCTCCTCTTGGACACTAGGTATCAGTGCAGCCGCCTCAGTTCTCTGCCAAGAGACGTTGTCTGAAGAGAAAAGGGAACAACGCCCTGAATCAGCCATGGCTTCCTTGTAAAGGCCTATTCACCCTAAGAAAATGAATTATATGGAAGAAGATTCATCCGAGGAAGATTGTGGGTGCTGGAGATGGTGCTCAGCAGGGGCCTCCTGGCCTGGCAACTCATTCTGCAGGATGCTGTCTTCTTCAGCTGTGGCCAATCCCAGCTCTCTTGCAGCTTCTGAGACCTGGGAGAGGAAGGCAGTTACTAAGACACAGGAGTGGAGGAGACAGGCATGGCAGCTGTGAGGCTACTGCCTCCTACCACCTCAACTGTACTTGACAGTCAACATTAATATTTTAACTGAAGTTATTGATGTTAAATCTAAAGACAGGGCAAAATATTCAACAACAGTCACAAAAACATGGACTGACAAAGATCAACTCAGGCTTCTATCAGTTCCAACCAAAAACATGGCAAAGGAAGAGACCTCAGTGGATTACAGGAAGAAAGGAGAAGGGCACAGGATACCAGATCAATGATAATGAGAAGCACTCATTTGACATTTGTACTTGGCTCTAATCCCTCCAAGGTGCAGACACATGGGATGTCATAAGACCTCTGCCTGTCTCCTGTCTAAGGACCCAGATCTCACTCAAACCTCTGCATAGCATTCCACCTATCATGAGGACATGCAAGAATGTGACATGTTATTCACCTGTCACCCTGTAGTGGGCTGCAGATTAAAGCAGAGTTGAAAGGTGCATTTGCCAGTGGTAACAGTGTCTCAAAAGAAGCTAATTCAGTGTCTCACAAGAGGCTAACTTCCAAGAATACTTGTGTGAAGACAGAGCAGTGAACACCTACATTCCATGAGGAAGGTGGCTGCTTGGGAGTGCAGATTAAAAGGTTGTGGGGGGAAGCAAAGATAGATCTAATGTGCCAATGGTATCAGACAGTCATAGCCTGACCGAATTGTTTGTCTCTACCTGATATTCTGGAGTCTCAAGATTGCTGTTCTCCTGTTCGTCTTTTCCACTCAGGTTCAATTCCAACAAACATTGGTGAATGATGGCCCAATCAGCCTGTACTTCCTTGCTCTCCTGCTGCAATGTCATCAACTTCTTCTTTATAAGATTCTCCTCCATCAGGAGCCGGCTGTGCAGGTTACTGTAAGGACACTCTGCATTGTAAGATCCTGCAGCCTCCTCCTCCCATTTCTACTTATAGGTCCCATTAACCTGACCAGTACCCTGGTTCCCATGAAGACCTAATACAATCCACCTCAATACATCCATGACAGCTGTACAAACAGCAACCAGCCATTTCAGGGAAAAAGAAATTTTGGCTGCAGTCCAAACACCAAAAAGGGTCCATGTTTCTCCAAAAGAAAGAGGGATCTCCATCTACCCATGACAGCCCATGCATTGGGGCAACACCAATTAGTAGGGTGCAAGTACAATCAGGGTAGGTTGGTGGAACAAAAGGGAGGGCGTTCTATCCTTGTGTTACAATACACTGAGGTCTGTAAAACCCGCCTGAGCCCCAGAGGCCCAATACTGCATAATAACCCTCTTATGGTCTGAATCACTTTCCTATCTGGAGGCTCCTGAGGATGCCTGGACAACACTGGGAGGGGTGTCTTAGAGACTTAGGAAAACTGAGGCAAAAGATCCAAGGCACACTGATGGCTAAAAAGCAGAAAGGATAGAACCAGACCTGCAGACTCTCCAGACCAGAAACAAAGGAAGGTAGAAATGGCCATTTCACTAGTGTTGGCCTCACTGACAAGAACTTACCGATAGAAATGTGTCTCCTTCTTGAGCTCCTGCTTGGTCTCTTTGGCCTCCATGTTCTCCATCTCTAAGTTGTGTAGAAATGTCATGATCTCCTTCTCCTTTAACTTCAATTTTTCATAAAGGGGATTTTGCCTGTGGTAGGGCCTTGCCCCAGGAAGATAGGACTCCATGAACTTAGGCTTTTAGTAACACATGAACTCAGGCTGGGTCCTGGACTACTGCAACCATGGAAACCAAACTCTGCATTCTAAATGCTGAGATTTTCTTAACCTTGGAAAACTGGCTATCCTGGCCCCAGAACACCAGAAGCTAGGCATCCAGATGGAGGGTGCCCTGGCTCCCTGTGTTACTCAGTAGGGCTGAAGGGCAGACTAAACAGTTATGTTCTCAGGAGGCTAGGCTACAGGTCATTGCCCACCAGACACCTGTGATGTTAATTCTCCTGTTTTCATAAAAGGGATTCTGAATCCTGGATGACTAATACTGTAGAGACAGATATTACACATGATTCTGGAGATGAGGCCAGACATCACCACAGATTTATAATCTGCTCAAGGGATACAAATGTATGAACAGTTGTGACCACATAGTCAAAATGCAATGCTATTTAAAGTGGGGACAACCAGACCTAGGACTCACATCACCTGAAAACTGTTAGGCAGGTAAATCCTTAGGAAAAAAACACAGACTGCTAGATTCCAAATTGTGGAAAGAAATAAAAACATACAAAACATATTCACAGATCTGGACATGTGCATGCACACAGGCTCATAGACTTAGACCTATACACAAGATGGAGAAACAAAGAGTGAGAGAATGAGATAGAGACACAGAAACATAGAGAACACAATGAGAGGTAGAAGAAATGTATACAACATTCCTGTCTCAGAGTATAAGGCACACAGACAAAGAGGAACAGGCATGAAACTCAGCCATTCTAATCAAGCAGTTGAGAAGAACCATGTGGGAGCAGGCCCCTCCAGCTGCTACCTGGAGGTTCCAACACTCAGTCACCTGCCAGACAAGTAAAATCACAAGTACAAACTCCCATCACCTAGAAACCTCCTGTCAAAGGCTTTCCAAATGAACTCTAGGAACTCATCACTGCCTCTATCCCTGAGTTCTTCACTCAGACTCCAAGTTCCTCTTTTCAAGTGGAGGGAGCAGAAGAGTCTATTTCCCTTCTCACTCCTGACAAATCTTCAGGTGCTGCCTCTCCTCTAAGAAGTATTTAGGGGCATGAAGTGGGGCCCAGGTATGTTCTCATGGTATAGCTTCCTAGAACCCACCCCTTTAAAAGCATAAGATGAGGGAGGCATTGCAGACCCCAGACTGACACCACAGGTTTGGAGCAATGTATACCTCTTGTTCATGGATCCCTCAGTCACGTAGATCAGGCGATCTCTCAGCTCATTTGTCTCCTCGGTAGTGAGCTGGATCTCTTTGATCAGCTTTTTCTCTTCCTTCTCAAACTGCTTCTTGCTTATGACAGGTACAGGGGATGATGTCTGTCTGAGAGCCACTGTAGGTAGATGAATACAAGATTATTTGATGTGAGAATGCAAAGAGTGTAGACTGACCACAGAGAAGATAAAATGCCTGTAACCTAGTGACACCACCAAGAGATTGGTCCCAGCATGAAATTTCTTCTCAGTGGATATCAATTCTAACATCACTCTAGAGATATCAGGAGATGTAAGCAGACATTTGTTTCCTCTGTCTCCCTAAACATAGATAGATATGATAACCAGAGAGATGTCTTCTCCAGGATG